>NC_090930.1:494074843-494375625 GCF_040938575.1 Ambystoma mexicanum | reverse complement strand
TTTCCAAAGGCGTCCTGTTTCCTGACCCCACTGTCCGGAGGTGTAACACATTTGTGTTGGCTTTTGCTCTTACGGCTTGCAGCCGCTGAAACCACAGACTCTGGTGCGGGCTGCAAAACCAGGCTTCTAGGGGTAGACTCAGGAGCCTTACATTTCTTTTCAAGGTGACCCTTCACTGCCTGTTCTGAAAATGGGTGGCGCATCGTGCGCAGGCCCTCCTGCCATTCGAGAATCAGCACCGAGAAGACCGCCTTCCTTCGCTTTCCCATATGGTCGAAGAGAAAGCAGTCCTTACATTCCTCTTCAGGTACCAGCCCAAACTCCAGACATGCTTTCGACATCATGGTTTGGAACGCCCCAATATCATCTGGTGGAGATGGTTTTGCCAGACTACGGGGCTGCTCCACCTCAGGGTCTGTGTCCCACGCGTCATCCCTCATCGGCAACGAAGACACTGTTGATAGGGTGTCCCGCGGAGCACTCTCAGGTAACTCTCCCTTGATTCAGGTAACTCTCCCTCTTCAGGATGACAACGGCACCAGCAATGGCAACCTTGCCGGAGTAGACTTCCTAGGTGCCTCACCAGGCAACCCCTCGACCACCGGCACCGCTGGACTCAGAGGAGGTGGCAACCTCGCATCTAGTTGCCCCAACAAAGACTGGAGCGTAGATAGCACCTACAACCCAGCCCCCACCCCACTGAACGTCGACGCCCTCACACTCTGCAGACTCAGAGTCGATGGGTCAAACACCGGCTCCTGTTCCTCCTGCATCCCTGAGGAAACAGAAAACGTAGCTGGATCCTTCTGCAAAATGTTCTCAGGAATCATGGACTCAAAGGCGGCAGACTGCCACGCCCCACTCGTCATCAACAAACCTTCCGAATCCATCTGCGATGATGACAACAGCAGTGGACCACTGTCAGTCAGAGTCGTGGATGGCGCTGATGACACCACCGTCGACGACGGAACCATAGATTGCATCACCACTGTTGACGATGGAATATCCGTCGACAAGCTTGTCATCGATCCACGTCCCCTGGCTTCGATTTCACCAGAGTCCCAGATTTCTTGGAAGACTGGAATGGTGCTTCGAAGACTCCCAGCTGGACAAAGACTTGTGATGGTCCCTGGACGATGAGTGCTTCGAAGAAGACTCATTCGGCTTTGCCAGTCCTTTCTCTGAAACCATAGACTTCTCGGGCCTACCACCAGACCCCTTGGATTTGTCAGGCCAACCATGCTTGGACAACGAAGAGCCACTCATCCCCTTCGAATGATGTGGCCTAGACGAAGACTTGCTGCCTTCCCCACCTCCGACACAGGTAACGTTGCCCGATGCTTTTTAGTGGGGGTTTCCACCGACGCTGCTTGGCGATGCTCCGCGGCCTTCTCCGCTCTCCGTGAATAGTGAATACTGGCTCCCCCGGGCAGGACACACCTCACAAGCCGGGTAAGTGCCCTCATTAAGCCAGCATATGAGCCATCGATTCCGGTTTTTCAAGGTCTTCTGCGAAAACCCTGGCATATCTTGCAGGCATCTGCCGAGTGATGGGGTAGAGACAGTAACGCCAGTCCATATGACCATCCCCTTCGTATACCTTCCTCAGGCCGAAGGTAGCACAAGGCCGAAACAGAGACTTCTTCTGGGCTACTGATGACATCCTAGCCCACGAACAAACGCACGTGCAAAACATGAAGAAACACGAGGTGATCCCAACAATTTGGAGACGGTTGAAATCTGAAGGGAAGTCGTGGGGGCGGGGCTATTTATACCAGACATCCTATTGGTGGGGCCTAAAGCACCCAAAAAGGCAGTTGATAGAACACTAAAGTGTCAAAGATTTCCATGGGAAAATGCTAAGTTAAAGTTACCAAGGTTTTCCAGCCTGACGACGGGGAAATATTCACAGCATATGAATCCATGAAAGATCCAATGCTGGAGAATAACAATGGCACAGACTGACAATATCTTCTTGATGCCCCCAAAGATCATGAGTGTTACTCGTTTCTAAAAGACTGAAATAAAACAGAGTCAACAACTTTCCAGAGTTCAACTCAGAAAACCAAAGCAAATATTGTTCAATGCAGCCAAAGGATGAAATATACTGATGGTCCTTGTTGCTCTTTTTTTTAAGGATGTCAGAGCTGGTAGTGTGCAGGCTGCGGGGTTATGGTCTACAGCCACACCATCCTCATACCTGGATAGTACCTACAACATTTTCCTTCTTTTATCTGCTGTGGTTTTTGGGGCACTTCTGTCAGTGCATGGTTGAAAAAGAGGATTTAGGCACTACCACATAAGGGGCAGCTGTGTCCTAGAGGCAGTTGGGAAGTTGGAGCATCATGGACATTCTGAGAGGGTATCTGTCTGCTATTGTTACACAGGACCAGGTAACCCAGTAACCGATAGTCATCCGTGGCCACATGGTGCAGCAGGTAGGCATGAAAGGCCATCCTCTGTAGCCACAACCTATTTGGGATGATTTGAATGAGGCTTCATAGGTAAGATGGCCAGCTGATCCCTTTATCTTCACAGGCATCACAAACCTGGATCTTGGGAATATATAAACTAATTGTTAAGTACCAAGTAGCACAGGGGCACCAAAATTAGCTGCAATGTGTCTGAGGAATATTACATTTGAGAGGATTCAGAAAGTTCAGTATTAGGATATTGTTGCTCTACTCCTGATGTTTTCTTGTTTTTTCCCTATTAATTATTTCTTATTCTCCTTTATATTTCCTTAGGTTGTTCATTTCTATGGAATGTCTGGTTACAAGTCTATTATAGATCAGTACTTCACAACATCACATCCACTACCCTGAAATGGCAAACATTCACAAGATGGCTCCATGCTCTACTGCTATAGTCAGCTCCACCACAAATGGTAGGGACCATGCAATCATGTCTTCCTCCTGGCAGCAGTTGTCCCTCTCAGCTCAGCTATGCATGGCCTTGTAGCATCAATCTGCTCTCAGGCCATAGTATGCACAACAGTGTCATCTTCTCAAGAATGGGCCAGTTTTCGAGTCAGGGCTCGCAGGGGAATGACAGGCACCAGTGTCTCTTGAAGGCCATTCATTCTCCGTCCTCCTCAGTTATGATTGGTTGCATCCAGGAATGTGTGATCTGGCTTGTCACACTGGCAAAAACACTGCAATGTTCCCCTTCAGGAAGGGTGAGTTGTTCTCAATGTTCTCAATGTGGGTGATTGCAATGATATATGTAATGCTAATTGTATCTATCTGACGTGATGGCAGTGCAAAGTTGAGGCAGCCATCTTGTCCAGTGCTCTCTGGGATCTCCGCCCTTCTGAATTTAATATTTTCAGCTGTTTCCAAAATTCCAGGCATGGCGTTATTCCATTTACAAACTGCATCTCCTTAAAAATGCACATGAAAATGTTTTGGCTTCTTACATTTTTAACACCATTCGGGAAATCTACTTTTTGTAGAATCCTGCGGAAGCCTTCAGCACTGAGACATTACGCTTGTGGACCAAATGCATAGGTGTTTCCATCTGTGTTTCAATTCTGGATGTATCTCTCTCTTGTCTCTCAGGTTACAGAAACACCTAACTCACAATACAGGTGCCCCGCTTCAACGTACCCTCGCCCACATGTGAAGCCCATCATTCAACAACTTGCCGACTAATTTCAGCACTTCCGTGTAAGTGCTATATAGTGCCCACATTGGTATGTGCTCATTTGCAGGAGAATTACAAATGTGCCCTTTTCTGATCAGCACTATGTGTTGATCAGTCTACACAGACTCTACAAGAATGCAAAATATCACAAACTCCATCCCTAGTCCTCATTCCCTTTCTTAGGTGTACACATTTTTTTATGTGTGTTTAACCCTTCCCCTTTTTCTCTCCTATGCGGCCCTTTTTGATTCTCTCACAAAACACAGATTATGGATACTCCTGGGAGCCTTGTTGCTGTTAGACCTCATAACCATACACCCATTTTAGGTATTCTTTATTCAACTTCATATATTGCATAAGCACCCACCACAAGACCCACACAATTTGGTGCCATAAAACATTTCATATTACTAGAGTGCCAAGGGTTTCCCAGCTTCCTGTAAGTTCGACGTCCTTCCTCCCACCTTCACCCTTTTTCTATTCACATTCACCTATCACACAGTCCATCCTGGCCGTTCCCACTTTTCCAACTCTTCCAACTCTTGTTTGGTTTATCACAGCCATTAAACACCTCATCAAGTAACATAGTCCTCGTGCTTCAAGGGGTCATTTGGGTACATCTGGAATCCATCACACAGCCAGGCACTGCAATTCTTTGTAGCCTTTATTAAACTGCACTCAAATAAACTTTCCTTCATCCACAGTCAATATGGAACTTACTTCTCACTTTTCACAATATTCGTTCACTTTCCTTTTTATGGATGTTTCCCTGCATCCAAGCTTCTACAATCACTACCTCTCGGTGCTTTACTTTATTAATTGGTCGTACCCTTTTCCTCCTTCCATTTGACACTGTTTTCCTTTCCTTCTACCCATTTCCCTCTTCCCTTTCTTCACAGACTATGGTTTGGAAACCCCAATTAGATGCACATCATGCCTCTTTTTCCACGAGCTTAGGGGGTCTAAGGCTACTGTGTGGTTATTTGGGTTATTTGACACAGTATGCAATCTTTGTAACATGGCATGAGCGAGTAATTCCCTTTTAAACCGGGTGTGGGGAGGCACTCCTAGGCAGTGCAGATGTGTCAGTATGGGCATAATGTGGCCAAACCATCGATCCTCAGTAAACAATTTTTCGGAAGAACAAAGCAGCACAAATTAGCAATTGGGTTCCTTTTCATGAAAACATCCTACAACTGGTTGAAATAAATGTGTAAAGCACAGAACCTGACTGAGTTCCTTTGATTGAGGTATGCTTAGGTATGTGTCTTTGGGGTGCAGTGAGATAAACCAAGCACCTGGCCTCAACATGAAGGGTAACAACACAATTGTTTCCATCATCAAATCTGTGAATAGTTATTGAAAATGTTCAAATTGTATACGCAGTGAAAACCCTTGATTTTCTTCTTTAGCTGGAAGATTTTGCTGAAAAGGTTGTCCGTGATACCTCCCCAATCCTACTGCCTGTTTCTGCCACGATTGAAAAATCCAGTTTTCTGCTAAACGTGCTGACATCTATGACATCTAGTATGGGTAAGGAGGAGTTCTTGCTCTGCATCCATAATACAAGGTTCGCCCAAAATATTTAGACCATTTTTAGAAAGTAGTTTGTTCGTCCACCAACAGGTTTCAGATAGTAAGAAATTTGAAACATACTTATGTATGTAGTTGTATGGGAGACATATCGAGTGCAACACACTTGGAAACAGGACGATGATATGTGTCTTGCGTTCAATACTGGATCAGGTTTTTACATCTGTTACCGTGTACCATAAAACTGGATTCCTGAGGAGAGCAGTGCTAAATAAATTGCTAAATGTATTATTACATTTCTGCTATTTGAATCCGGTTCACACTGTCTCTGACTCCTCTTTGGGGAAACAAGTTGGCCTTTCCTGGTTGGATCATAAAAGGTGTAGTGTTTGTGAGTGAGAGGGCTGTTTCCTGTCCTACTGGAGAACTGAGTGCAGCCAAATAAAGGGCCCCTGGCAGAGTCTGCCATAGAGGACAAATGTGTCTGAAAAAGTCAAATCCTAGACATTTGGGCTACATCTAGTGCCATAATCATAAATACAAACTTGTCAATTTTGATGACGGGCCCATCTCTAAACAAAACCACATCTGAGTCACCTTTTGACTGATAGTCCTAATATTATGAGGTTGACATTCATCAGTATTCCACCCTTGCTCTCTTGTTTAATAGAAGCATTTGCAGCTCCAACAAAACCAAGTCTGCATTTTGGCCAGCCATCAACTACCTCTGAATCCAGAGACTCTTCAGTAGCTCTGGCCTCTTTGGCCATACAGAGACTTGTCATATATGAACCTGTGACATTTTTCAAACCCTAAGAGAAGAAGATGGAAAATTTGGGGTCCATAATTGAGGTCACTCATGGCTGGTTTTGTTGCATCAGCCCACATATTTTTCCTAGAATTGCTATCTAATTTGTTCCTTAAAAAATGTTGGTTCAACTTTTCACCATGTCATAGAGCAAACCACTTGGAAGAATTAGGAAGGGTTCAATCAAAGCGGTTAAACACTGACTTTCCTATGTGATCATTAACTGATAAGGTACTAGGAGTAGGGTCTGCTGAATCAATATAGTTATCTACTAGAATATTATCCGGGATTTCCAAAAGGGGTTGAGTGCCTGAGGGAACCACTGAGCAGTTGCCACCACTCAACCCAGGACAATAATTCTAGAGCGATGAGCCTGGCTCTCATAGATATATTTATGTCTGCTTAGTCAGGGGGCCCACATATGGGAACTGCGTCACCTCCCATAGCCATTTCCATAAATACATGAGTCCTGGGGAAGCGGGACTGATCTTAGAAATTATAGCCAGAGACCTGGCTAATTTCCAAATAGTGTACTTGTTGTGCCAGTATTATATATACAAAGGCACACCTCACATCAACAGAACATACACAACCCCCCTCTCTGGCTATAATTTAAGTCACAGCTGCAGCCACAGACTTGCCACATGAATTGGTAATTCATTCACATTACATGTTATGGTGTTCACAACTGTTTTTGCCACAGTAGATTGGCATTCACTCCCCACTGTGCCTGGAATAAATCCAGCAAGATTGCCGTGACCAGATACCTTTCCCTTCACATCGTCTAGCTCAGTGGGTTGAAAGGAGTCCTTGGCTATATCGTCCATGTTGTGACCAAATAGTATTTAATCAAGTTTAGAAACATGAAACAAAGAATCAGAAAACTGTAAATAGCTTCCTCTGAAAGCACAGGCTGGAACCGTTTACAGATGAGGTCTGCTGCTCAGCCCAAGGTCCCTTCTTTTAAAGGGCCACACGGAAAATGCAGAAGTGGAGATCACTCCCCGCACAACTGTGAAAAGTAAATGGGCACCCGGTTACTAACGAGCTACATAAGGCCTAAAATCCAGATAAACAGTTACTGTCAGGACATGATGTCTGGAGTATCAACGGTCCTACATTATAACAACTGACCAAACATAGTAGCGGTAGCCATGTTTTTCAATCATTCTTGTACCCAGTGCATGTATTTACTAGTCAAATAAGCATTTAATTTCTCAGATTGGACATACTTATGTTAGGAGCTGCATGAAGCTGCAAATGAGAGCAGTTTATGTGAGATTGAAAAGGTATTTACTGGAGATGAATCTGTTATTAGAGGACAAAGAATGGAGGGGAAATGAAACAAAGGATGTTGGGAGTGGGAGATGTTTGTTTCCAAAGATACATTCCTGCTACTGTAAACAAAAAAGAAAAGAGAAATGCGTAATAGGGGCCTCCATGCCATAGAATCAAAAGGTGGTGGGGGTGGGGGGATCAGCACAGTACTTATTACAAGCCTTAAGGAAGTATTTCTCAATTTACTTGTGAAAGTAGGATAGTCCATTTGAGCTATGCCAAACAGGCCACAGCACCATCTAGTAGCCATCACTGGATGTTCACCTCCAGCTCAGCGCCACATCAACAAGGCATTGTGGGTAAACACATTCGTCCAAATGCAAGCCTTTTGTTCCAGGAAATTGTCTTTCTCTTATATGGCAGTGCTACTTTATACAAAGCTTTATTACATTTCTTAAGGATGCCAGACAACTACATACCTGGTTTCACCCTTATTAGGTATTATCAGTGCAAACTATAAAACACATTCATGGTCTGGATTATTTTGTACAGTCCATTTGTTAAAATGCCACTTTATTATCTTACCTGTTTCTTCCTGGGTCTCGAAAACCTTTGGCAAACGGATTCCTGTCAATTTTCAGTTTTGTAATCTAGCAATATAAAATATGCAATATTAGGATTTCATGAACCCTATTGATACCTATTTAGTTAGTATGCTTTCCATGTGTTCCAATTATTTACATCTAAAGTAACATATTAAATGTTTTACTCTTCATTTCCAATAATTCTGTCTATTTGTATTCACATCTTTATTGTCAGCCCAGGCATGCTATAATGATTTTTTTAAATGGTAGTTTACAATTATTTTATTTTGTTGATTAGGTTCCATTTTCCTCCAAAATAATTTATACAGTACACATGAAATAGTTTGTTAAAAATACATGATATCTAAAATCAGATGACACACACACCACACACATATACTTACAGCAAGTCTGAAGAAATGCATTTGTCGATTGTCGAATACATCTATAAGGCTTAACAATCATTCCTACCTTGAACTGGCTACTCATCCATTTTTTACCACAAATACAATACGCTTTCCATATATGCTATACTAATGGAATGATGCATTTAATCCAAGAAGTTATCATTAAGAGATAATGTAATTGCATATTATTTTGATCAGAACATTAACACGCATCATATTGGGAATTATTATTATTGGGAATTATTATGACATAATTACTTGCCACACAAGTTACACATCCCGTATCATACTGAGGATGCATAAGGAGGATGAAGGGCAGCTACCTAGTGAATTCTAGAAAGGTCCTGTGTGAATAATGTGCTAGGTCACTACTATGCATGTCATATATATATTGTAAGGGTGTTGAAGAAGGATGCTGACACAAGGGTGGCATTTTAGTTTGTAAACATTTTTATTTGTCAAAAAGAACCCCTCACTAACCCGATCTTCTAAGAGGGGTTTCCCTGCCTCAAACTAATACTAATGGATTTGTCCAAATGCCTGTCGAAATCAAACTCCACTGTCCTGTGTCACAACCTACCTCTATACCTTACACTACAACTAAAGAATACGCAAACAGAAAGTTCCTTCTCCAGGAGAATGACTCCCTTCTCCTAGTATTCCTAGTATTTGCATGGTATTCCCAGAGATGTTCTTTGGCAAATGGATACCAGAGAGAATGACTACATTGCCCTAGCCCCAACAACCATTTGCACCAGTCAACATTCTGAACCGGGTTAATGACTCCCTTTGCCTGGTATTGGTTCACACATTCCAACATAGTTCACACCAATGCCAGAGGGATGACTCCCTTCGCCTGGCATCTCTTGATCAAACGGGCTTTCAGTTTCTTCAACTTTCAGGAACAGGATCGTTGCCAACAAATCCAGGGAGAATGACTCCCTTCCCATAATGTCTCTTGAGTGTATCAAAAAGGCTTTCAGATTCTTCACTAGGAGAATGACTCCCTTCTCCTGGTGTTTCAGAACTATCTTCTGTATCTCTCAACTTGACATGTCTTTTGCCCCTTCCTCATGAAATTAGCAAAGTCCCACATCCTTCTCGGGGACTCAGAGGACTTTTCCCTGACACTTTGGCAAGGATGCTTTCCTTCCATGCTTAGTACACTTATGTCGGGGTCCCAGACCCTTCTCTAGTAGCCAGTGGGTGTATTGCTGCCACTGCAATACCCCTCAGGTGTGAGCCACCACAGGCAGAATCACTGTGAGAAAATCACACCCACCCAGGCTGGCTCAGGCTGCCAGCCTGGATGGATGATGGTGTCATGATGCTCCGATTTGATTATTTATGTGCATCCTTCCCCAAAGAAAAGAGGCCTGATGTCCCCAAGCCCTACTAGGGAGACGGTCTCATGTGTCCTGGTGGGCCAATCCAGGCCTGGAAGCAATCTTAGGTTACACATACTATTGTCCGACATCACCAGTATCTGGAGATGAGCTAAGCAGGTAGTGCAAACATTCCTAAATCTCCATAGACACAGATGTTTTTTAAGCTGGTTTTAGATGTGGCTACTCTGATGTTGTAGACATCAAACCGATAACTGATTGTTTGAAACAGGTGTGTATGGTTTGATCTGATTACAATAGTATATTGCACTGATGACATATGAAGGCCAAGTAAATATATTTGCCTCTAGGCATACAAGATGCCAATGAGGAAGCATATCCAACCGGGCACAGTTGAAGAATATAATCTTACATTTTCTCCTGAGGATTGGCAGATAGGGGAGCAAGAAAATATGGACTGATGGAGCATTCCAGAGCCATGGTCCCTGCACAGAGAACCCCCTAAATTTCCATGTTACCTGCTGATTCTGATAGGCTGTAACAGTCGTGAATTCTGTTTCACAGAAGGAGAAGGTTTTCACCCCTTCGGCTGGAAGAGACTGGATCTGGGACAGATTAAATCTTGAATCCTGTACAATGATGTGGACTCTTGGTTTGTATTTGTGCATCGATTGAAGGATGATCTATAAGAAAAAATGCAGGTCACAGTTGTTTTTGCGTATTGGTAACATGTTTAGATTTCAAATAATTTAATCTGCCAATTCAATTGACATGGTTTTCAAAAATTTCAGGAGATTCATAACTTTTAAACACACAAAATCAATTTTAACAAAATTATACAACAAAAATCAGAATTTAAAAAAACGTTTTTAATAAACAATGAAACCTTTTTAAATGTGCTTAATAGTTTGAGGTTATTGGCTTTGGTAAAGAATATAACATTTGGGAAGTAAACACACTATTCTTTCTCATCTTTTCCTGTCGCCAGATCCATATGTTTTCAGCAGGACAGAATTTTCAAATTCCCCACATGCAAACCTCCCTGTGCAAGCCACCCTAACTGTGCTCAAAAAGGATATGAATTCATTCAATACCTTAATAACTGTTAAAGACAGAAATAGTTATGCACCTTTAAATGCAATCAATGATATTCTAAAGTGAAGAAAGATGATTCATATTTTGCAGCAGTATCATAAAAAGTCAACACCTAAATTATCCGGTTGCTATTAAATCCATCTATATTCAAACATAACTACAAGTTCTGGTTCATTAATATTAGATAAAATCTTAATAATAATCTAATATATAAAGCTGAATTCATGTATGTGTGTATGTCTGTCAGGCTATACAGATCCAGTTGTGTGCCTTGAAACACTTGTGTATAGGCGTATTATAAATGCCATATCATATCATATCATATCACAGTGTTGAACCCACTGCTACCAATTTGTGCATGGATACCTCATTTGTCAGGGCCAAGATTGTAGTCTATGTTTGGATGCAAAAAATGCACTCTGTAGACACTCTCACTTACTGATGCTTGCCCCGATTTACTACAGTAGGTACTAAAAGGAGGCAACATTTTGAAAAGTGCCTGAAGCAAAATGTTCGATGTGTTGATTATTACCACTGCATACAGTTCGAAAGTGTGTTTTAAAGCATTTCTAAAGGGAATTAAATCATTTTTTTTTATCACGCCACTCTAAAAATGGGAAACGGCAAGGTTACAGTTTACTAAAGTTCACTCACGATAAGAGAGCACAATCAATCAATCTTTCTTGGACATTTTCTGAAATGTGCTGAAGCCATTGATTGACTGAAATATGCTGCACAAAAAACGAACATCACATGGAAAAGCTCCATCTAATGCAAAGCGAAAATCAATATCAAGAGCTTCTGAAACACAACAACAAACAGCAGCACAGCCTGCCGACCAGAGGACAAGAGCAACTTTCTTCAGGGCAAATGAGATGCCAGAGCAAACTGAAGCAAGACTTGCTGACATAAGGACAAGAGCAACATCCTCCAGGGCATATGAGACACCATTCGATCAGGGCACGAGCAACACCGGGAAATCCAGCTAGTAATACATGACTGGAATACAAAAGACAGGTGGAATTGCAAAACAAATTTCATACCCTATTATAGAAGCATAAAATACGATAAATGTCTACAATGTTCAAAGTTAAAATTAACATTGATATAGACGTGCAGTCTTGTTCCACAAGACTACATATATTAGTCCCTATCTGGGCTACTGCCATGCTATCTATAGAGGACTACCAACAAATTGAATTGCCAAGCTATACTCGTGACTCAACTCATCTTTGGTCTCCAAGGTCAGGACCTCTTCTCACCTGCACTGAAGTCTCTTCACTGTGTACTGGAGTCAAGGAGAGATCCGAGTTCAAAAGGCTGTGAATTATACTGTCAAGGGTTTTGACCCATGTTGAATTATTAGACTGGGTAGATGTGGGGATGAGATGTCGCCGCCCATCATTCTATCCCAGAACAAAACTAAATCAATAGACTGGGTAGATGTGGGGATGAGCTGTCGCTGCCCATCAATCTATCCCAGAACCAGGAGAAGCGCGCAGTTTTGCGAACACCAAAATGGTCGCCTGACCTGCCACCCACCAGTGCGAGCGTGATAGGCCAGGAGTGCCATGAGTGAAATGTGTGCCAAAGGAAAAACAGCAGTACCGGAGGCTAAAAAAAAAAAAGTGCTTTGAAATCACCTTTGTTTCTCTGAAATGCAAGCTAAAAATGCCTATTTTAAACATTGCAAGATATTCAAAAATCTCAATGAACACCAGCAGACATTTGGCAGAAGGTAGACGTGTGTGCCTACAAAATCTGGAAAGAGAAAGAGCCCAAAACAAGGTTTATAACAAAACTGGCTGAGCTGTGGATGTCAGCAGCTGAAGTGAAATTGGACTGAAAGACACTAAAGTCTAAATGTTTAAAATAAATGAGTGACCTACTGTTGAGTGGCACATAGTTTGCAACTGTTAAATGCCATAGTTTTGAACTTAGAATCAGCGTTCTAGCTGCATGTGTAAAAATTGCAAGTTTGGTTGGAATGTAGAAAACTGGGAACTAAAGTGACATTTAGCTGAAGCCTGGCTTGAAGAGAGTGAATTCTGCCCGGCAACTACCCCCGACAGGAGTTGAAACTTGCTCAGCCACTCTTCCCAGGCCTGGCTGCCTTCTGCTGCCCCCACCAAAAGGAGATTACATCTCCCTGATTGAATCAGGGGAGGAGCACCTGGGGACTGCAGGAAACTAAACAAAGCACTGTCCTTGGCCCAGGCAAATGTTGAATTAGGGGGGTCATAAATGGCTTCCTCTTGGAAGGAAACGGGGAGGGGCACTGCATGTGAGCAAGCTGAGCTTGGGGGAAGTGGATAAACCAGAAATTCCACCATGTGCTTTGGAAAACCACACCCCTTTGGGGTCAGAGCATAATTTTAAAAAGATGGATAATTCATAGTGCTGACTTGTAAAAATTATATAAATAACATCATCATTCTTGTGATTTTTCTGTGCACATTTTAAGAGGTGTTAGGACTCTGGGGTATGTTCTTGGCGATAGTAGCGGAAAAAAGGTTGTTACTCCAAATGTATGCATGTTAAAAATCTGACACTTTATCATCTGAAACCCATATCCCTGGTGCACATTTGTGTAAAATCTGGAAAGGTTTAGAGGTCGTTATCTGGATGAAAAGGGGAGAATTCTGTCATAAGTGGACACGACATCTTACAAAGACAGGGATCGGATGGTTTGGTGCTACAGAAAATATGTTAACTGGACATATAATATTAGAAAAATGGTACATAGATAAATATGTATTTGGATCAGAAATAGATGTGTGTGCAATTTGACAAGGGGAGGATACTCTGACCATAAACCTACCTCATCACTCTGACTCACAACCCAGTTCCCCCAATCAAGGGAGAGAGGAGGAACTGGCCAATGATAAGTTGAGAGGTTTGGGCATAGAAGATGAGCCGACCCTCCCACTTTCTAAACACATAAAAGGAGACTGTGCAGGACAGGTAGGGACATTCACTTCCCACTTCAAGCTGATTTCTTGCGGAGTGGTTTGCCAGAAGACACCAGATCCAGCACTTAGACTTCAAATCCAGACAGAGACCAGAACTTTGAATTCAGACTTCAGAATTTGTCAGCAGGCCTCCAAATCATTTGCAAACTATTCAACAGCCGGGCGAGCTGTTTGAATTTTTGCCAAGAACTTTTGCCAGAACCAGAGACCCAGAAGGCAGAATTATCCAGAGAGACCAGACCCAGACCAGATCGCTGTGCAGTGCTGAGAGCTGACCGAGATCGCTGTGCGCGGAACCAGTACGAGAGAACCGCAGCCAATCCTGACCCGATCTGTGACAAAGTCACATTCCTGTCCAACATATAGTGTACTCAGCCAGGACTGTGCAAAACCAATCTCTTAGTGTAAAATATTCTAATTCAAACTATTTTAACCTATTAAGAACTGCATCATAGAAATCGTGTCCCTTCCTTTTGATTCAAAGCTGGAAAATTGTCCTCTGTCATTCTGAGCTTTACTTTTATTTTGAGAATCTAACTTCACAAAATCGGCAGTATCTCAGGAACCATATGTCCTAGGAACGAAATTTCTTTCATCTTAAAGCTAAGATTCTGGGCTTTCCAATGAACCCAGAACCGACTTTCTATTCATTATACTTTTTCCGTAATTGTGCTCGACGCACTCGGAAAAATTGCTGCGATTTGCGTTTTGGCTCAATTTCTTATAGCAGCTCTTTGCTTTCCTTTGCTGAAATTCGTTTGCAACCTGACAATCATTCATAGAGCACTGCTAAAGTGATCCTGAACTAATTTAAAGTAGCCATCACTCACCCTGAACCTCCTATAGGGAATTAAAAGCAATTTGAGTGTATTTTCACTTCATTGCCACCACCTTTAAAAGGATTTTGTCTGTGTTTAAAATCATCCCTGTTGATCTAAGCTTGCTAGGGGGGAACTGAATTGGGATTGTACTGTGATTGTATTCCTGAAGACTGTGTGTGTTACTTCCATCTCCTTACATTGCATAGGGGGGGAGTGAATTGTCAAAGAAAAAGTAATCATATTATCTTTTGCATATCAAATCATATCAAATTATTTCTGTGTTGCATTCTGTCCCACCTTGCATTTCCTTGAACCATATAAAGCATTCTCTGCTACCTTAGTCCTCTGTTCCTAGTCATAAATCACCAGAACTGTGCTATTGGAGGATTACCTATTGCTGATTACTGCTCATATTCACAAGTGTGATATCAATTATTAATTTATTATAAAAGTGCGATATATATTTATATATATTGTTTAATTCTCAAATAAACCTTTTAAATTTGCAAAACAAACTTACTTCTTGGCTCAGTGGGGTCAGGGGGATTCTAAGAGAGGGGTGTTATATAAGGGTTGTCATCCAGAGTACACGAACTGGACATAAAAATATATAAATAAGGGCTTCCCTTGAGCAATCCCAGACAAGGCACTGACTTAGTGGGACTGCTTGATTGGAGTCATTAACAAAGTGGGGCTCGTCCGGGATTCTGGATTAGATCTATCACTTGTGCAGATTAATACAGTGTGCCATACATATCCTGTTAGATTTCCACGCTGTGTTACGCTGTAAAGCACTCCTCAAAGGAACGCTCTTAGGAAACGGTCTGTTTTGCAAAATAAAATACAAACTTCTGTAAGTCAGGAAGGAAATCAAGTTCCAGAATGACGACCTTGGTAGATATGAAGATAGCTAGGGAGCACCTCTTACATAAACTGTTTGTGAGAGGTGAATGGTCTGAACAGGACCAAAATGTATGGTTGCAGGCGATCACACAACAGGTCACTACAACTGGGTCAGATATCTGGAGAGATCAGGGTCCCTTACATGTGGCCCTGAGTGAACTATATATGACTCCTAAGGCCAAAGATGAACACAATAAGATTGACAGGATAGCAGCATATTTGTATCGAAATATGGGAGCCACACAGGACAAATGTGCTGAAGGCCAAGATCTGGCAAATAGGCAACAGATGGCGTTAGAAAAGGCCCAATCTGACCTGGTCTCTTCTGAGCAGAGGCTGCACAGAAGCCAGGAGTCAGAAAACGAGAGTAGACAATACATCATTAAAATGAAGGAGGATATGGATATCCTGCAACAGGAAAAGGCTTACCAGGAAACCAGATTTCTGGCCTTGCAGAAGGAGTACCAAGAAGGGTTGGACTCCCTACTGCAGAGCCAGAAAAAGCTGGAAAAACAACTAGACTTTAACAGGGCATGCACAGAGCAGGTAGCCATCCTGCAAATTTGACTAGACAGAGAGAAAGAGGAAAGCAATAAATTGATTTTGAAAGACCTGGATACCCAGGCAGAGTTTGATCAAGAAAGCCAGAAAGCTGGTGCCTTTCAAAGGCAGAGGGACGACCTGGCAGCACAGATGCAGGCTCTTAGTCAGGAAAGGGACACCTTAGGCCAGGAAGTCTGCCAATTAAAAGAAAAAATTGAAGAAAATCACCTGGCCCTCCAGGGGCTCGGTGACCTCCAAAAAGAGCATCACGACTTGCTAGAGCACACCAGGAGGGTGGAAGATGCTCTGGCAAGAAAGGAGCAGGCCAGTAGGGATGGGACTCAGGAGGTAACCCTCCTGCAGCAAAGACTGGCTCAGTATTCCAGGACCAATCAGGAGGCACAGAGAGAGAATGCAGCTCTCTGTCAGCACAATGATAGGCTCCAGCAACAGGTAGCCATGCAGGAGAGACTGATAGAGTCTAGTAAGGCCTTGGTTGAGGAACTGAAAGCCCAGGCTCTTGCATTGCAACCAGGAGCAGGGGCTGATAGAGACGAAGTTCGCTGGGAAAGGGAAACACCTGAGCATAACCTCAGGAGCCCTAGTACAAGAGGCCTTCATCTCTCCCAGTCCCTGGACTCTGCCACCCTCATGTCCCCTGGCGCACATGAGCACAGGGCCACAGGGATGGCAGATTACTATCCAGCCAAAAGGATGGGGCTCATAGGCCAGTACCACGCAGGAATGGATGGGCGGGCATCCGGGTATGGGCACCTAAGCACAGTGCAATTTAGTGAGGAACCCCAGGAGAGTAGGCCCACTAAGGGCATCCTGAAAACCTCTGTCCAGTTAGGTCAGTGGGGGGGGGTACCCAGCAAATCCTGGTAGCAAGGAGGGATCTGAAGACTCCTCTGAGCATCACAGGACACAGGAGACCAGGTCCCCACATTCTGCCGGCCATTCCCAGGCTCGCAGAATCCTGGAAAACCTGGAAGATCAGACGGGCACCTCTGGGAGCAGTGCTTCTGAGTCGGAGGATGAATGGACCAGGGTTACCCAAACCAAAAAGGCCAATAAGGCAAAAAGGGCCTTACTTAAGGACCCCTTAAAACAGATTAAGGCAATCAGGAGTGTCATCATGCCTTATCACAAGAACTCCAAGTATTCTGTGTGGGAACACTTGGAGCTCTTTGAGCAAATGATGGAGACCTTCCATTTGAAGGACAGCAGTAGCTGCATCCAGTACATCAAATGGACATTCTCCCCAGAATACTCCAGTTTCTTTGCGGGGCTGGAGGACCAAAACCATTCAAGATGGTCCACGTATAGGGCGGCCATCTTGAAACATTTTTCTGTTCATCGGAATCCCCAAGAGGCTCGTAAGGCAGCCTACAATTGGCAATGTGGGGAGCATCAGGCCCCACAAGAATTTGTGCAAGAATTGAAGCGTGCCTTTGCGCAGACCACCAGAAGGGTGCGCACGGACAGCAGAGAATTCATCAACACATTTTTCCATGCTCTCCCCAAATACATAATGACCCAGCTCATGAGAGATTTTCACGAGAAAAGATCTTTAGACTGGGTCATTGAGCAAGCCACCCGCATCTATGAGGTGCAGAAACCGGTGGAAAATAAGAATCAGCCCAAAAACCCCAAAACCAACAGCACCCCTGCTGCTGCCAAGGTGGCAGAGGTAAAGGCTGCCCCTGTTTTAGATTTGGAGATGGGGGGACCTAAAAACCTGCCTGCACCAAATAATTCACAGCCCAGAAGGCCCTCGGGCCAGTCACAGACAGGCAGTCAAGGAGGTAGTCCCACAAATGGGGTACCCCGCTCCCCTGACTATGTAAGTCCCCGCTACAAGGGAAACAGACCCATCCTGGGTTACGTGTGGACTCCTCCAGCCCAAGGGGGGGGATCCAGTGAAGCACCTGACACAATGAACTTCCCTCCTAACTTCCCACAGGAGGGCAGAAATTACCCAAACACTGGGCAGAACTTTTTTTCCAGGTATCCACCCAATTTCCAGCCCCAAAATCATCCATCCTTCTTTCCCCAATTCCCTGAGCCCAGACAACCTAATCCGGGAGAGGGGAGGCCAAGGGTGGAGGGGTACCCAAATCTTCCCAACCCGGGGTACTACCAGAGAAGGGATAGCTACCCTTCCCGGGATCAGCCCAGGGGAGAAAACAGAACCCTGTATCAGCCTGAGCGGGTTTCCCAACTTGAGCGCCAAGTCCAAAATATGGCACTGGATCTGGGTCACATACTGAGAGCTCAACAGAACCCTCAGATGAGCATGCCACTGCAGAATGCCCCAAACTCTGGGCCTGGTGCTCCAGAACAATGACGGGGGCAGCACCCCGATAACCCACCGGTTCCCAGGGAGGAGGCACAAGGGGAAGGGGGGTGTAAAGCCTTGGAGGAAGCTTCCTTCCCAACTTGTAAACAGCCCCTGCAAAACCAGGAACCAGAAACAAAAGTTCCTACCCCTGAAAGTCTGCCACCCAAGGAGCAAAGAGGAGGTAGGAGAAACAAAGGACCCAAACAGACCCATTTTGTGGAGGAGGTACAGGTCTTCCAATTTGAGGGAGAGGGATCCTCAGAGGATCCTGGGAAAAGGATCTTCTCCTTCAGAGATGGGGGAACTTCTCCCAAGGAAAAATGGGTCCCAAGGGATTTCAATCCAGACTGGGTAGATGTGGGGATTGAGCTGTTGCCGCCCATCATTCTATCCCAGAACCAACAATACCAAAATCCCCCGGTTCAAACCCATCCTGGTGACTGCCTCCAAAAAGGCAGGGGTGGCCCAGAACCGGAACCAGAGGAACCTAAAACCGAATCAACAGACTGGGTAGATGTGGGGAGTGGGCTGTCGCCGCCCATCATTCTATCCCAGAACCAACAATACCAAAATCCCATGGGTCAAACGCATCCTGATGACTGCCTCCGAAAAGGGGGGGCGGCCCAGAACCCGAAACCATTTCCAGTTGCCAACTTTTTCTTTCAGATTCCCCAGGCTCTCCACAGAATTCTGCCCAAATCTCTTCTCTCGCCATGTCCAAAACCAGAAAGTTAGCCCTTCAGTTGTCCAAAAATGTGCATTATCTGTGCCCCCTTGAGGAGAAGGAGGGAAGATACTATGCCCCGGTACAAGTACAGGGGCAGGGTACAATTTTGGCACTGGTGGACACTGGATCCCAAGCTACCCTTCTGTCCAAAAGGGCCTTTGATGAACTAAATGCAGGAAGGGGGGAGAATTACCGCATTCCTCTCACGTCTCTTCCTGGACAACTGCAGAACATTGACGGGAAGGAAATTCCCATCGAGGGGACTGCAGACTTGGACATTAAAATTGGGCGACACAAGGTGAAACCCCCGGTCATAGTAGTGACTCCAGAGGGCACCCCTTGTTTACTAGGGAATTACCTCCTGAGAAGGTTGTCACCCCTAATAGATTGCGTAAACAAGGTCCTCTGGACCCAGACTAGCCGACCAATAAAATTAAAACAGAGTGTCAACCATGTTAGTTTAAATGGCACCTGTCACATGGTTGAACAAAAATCTGACCAAGTAGAATTTCACTTCCAGAACAACCAAATTCCAGACGTGACAATAATAGCAGTAGGACAACAGACTGGTGATGGGGGGGTCCTCTCTATTTCTGAAAATCAATCTTCCTTCCAGTTTAAGGTGGTATTCCACACTGGAAGGAAATACTCTGAAATTCTTTACCAATCCACAATCAGACACTCCCACTCCTATAGTCCAGAAAGATATGAAATCAGCTCAGAGCCTGGCCGATATCCAGCAAATTGGAGAGCAGTTGTTCATCCCTGCTCAGTTAAATGATGGGAAGGACTGTGTTCTAGCTCAAGTGTGTGTGAACAACGGTAAGAGCTTCATGTTCCGCCAACTCCCAAAAGATCCAGCCTTTCCCACCTTCAAACTGACAAATGGGAAATGGATCTGGAAACACCCAATTCGAAACATCTCCTGCCAAGCAGGTGTATGCTCAAAATCTCCATTGGCAACAAGAGCATAGTCCATAATTGTTGGGTCGTGCGAGACATCACTGCCGCCTTTTACTTAGGCAGTGACATTCTCAATCGCTTCGCCATTAGTTTGGACCTAATAAACTGCAAAGCTTGGTCCCGATAAGCGGATAATCCCATGGACGTTGATGATCCAGAAAAAGCATTTAGGTCAGCTCAATTGCTACCTTATGCAGTTGAAATTCAGATTAAAGAGGAAGTCACCATCCCAGAAAGGACCCGACAATTCTCCCTGGAAGTGAAGGTCAAAAGAGGACAAAAATTGAAAAACCCTGATGCTTATATTCATCTAAATGCTTCTCTCCAACAGCAAGGGTTGGGGGTAAACCCAACACCATTAGTCAACAGAGAACATGACACCATTCCAATAGAGGTGGATAACAACGACTTACAGAGTATTACTCTAGCCGCAGGCACCATTATTTGAATGGCGGTTGATGACTGACATTTCTCCATTGATTTAGGAAATGAACTGTTAGGACAAATCCCCAAGGACTTTTTTGACAGGGACAGTGATAACAATATAACACCAGACAGGATCTTTACCCGGCATGGGGGGAACTTCCTGGTGTACACTTCTTGCCCTTATGGTAAGGAAGACATGAATTGTGACTTCAGAAGGGATGAGGTGATTTTCCAGGTCCATGAGGGCTGCCTTTCCCACCTGAAGCCTCCAGTCCAAATCAGCACTCTGACCAGGGACTTCTCCACCCAGCTGGAGGAGGCTGCTGAGATAGCAAAACCAGAAGTCTTTTCAGGCTTCAGGCAGATGGTGGAAGGGGGAGTCAACCTAGCTGATGCCTGCGTGACTCTGGAACAGAAGCAAAAGTTGAAACAAGTTTTCTTGGATTTCCAAGATCTCTTTGCGGTAGACTCATATGACTGTGGTCGCACCAACATCCACACAACAACAATTCCCACAGACCCTGGAATGACTCCAGTGTTTGTGAAGCAATATTGTTTGCCTCTCGCATCCATGGAGTCCCTTACTGAAATAATTAAGAACCTTGAGTCCCGGGGAATAATCCGTCCAGTACACAGCACCTTCAATAATCCGGTGCTGGAAATATTGAAGCCAAACGGCCAGTGGAGACCCTGTGCCGACCTTAGGGAGCTCAACAAACGGGTCCATACTTCCCGATGGCCTCTGCCCTACATTGACCAAGGGCTGGCCCAGATTCAGGGGTCACAGGTATTCACTGCAATAGACCTGACCAATGTATACTGGACCGAGCCTGTCAGTAGGGAGGACCAATACAAACTGGCTTTTACCTTTGGGGGCCAGCAGTACACATGGACCCGGAATCCCTTCGGATACCTCAACTCCGTCAATGAATTCAACATTTTCCTACACAAGGCCATGCCCGACCTGGGTGCGAGGGGTAACCTGGCTTATGTAGATGATGTCCTCATCAAAAGTTCATCTGTGGAGGAACACGTTGCAGAGATCCGTTATGTTTTGATACAGTTGAGGGCCGCCGGAGCCAAACTTTCCTTTCAGAAAGCACAGTGGTGTAGAACACGTGTTAATTTCTTGGGGCATGAGATTACTCCTCAGGGTCTCTGTCCCCAGGAAAAGAAAGTGGAAGCACTCCAGAAAGTGAAGGATCCCACAACTCTTCGGGAACTAAGGAGCCTCCTTGGACTGACTAATTACAGCAGAAAGTTCATTGAGGGCTACGCAGAGATCACCAGACCCCTGATTCATCTTTTGAAGGGGCGGTCAAGTGGGAATTGGGTCCAGAACAATCCGAGGCAGTAAGACAACTCAAAAGAAGCCTCTCACAAGCGCCTTGCCTAGCTTACCCTGTCAGAAACAAGGAGTTCTTCCTGGAGACAGGGTTCTCTAATACGTGCTTGACGACAGTATTATACCAAAAGCATGACAAGGTCAATAAAGTAATCTCCTATGGAAGCAAAACTTTATCCTCTGTGGAGGAAAAATTCAACGATTGTGAAAAGGCACTCCTGGCAACGGTGTGGGCATTGAAGAATTACCTCCCGTTCATCCAGGGGGAACACATCATAGTGGAGACTCCACACCAGCCTAAGCAATACCTCCAAAGTGACAGAATCCAGGCCGGAAATGTGAGTAATTCCCAAATTACTTCCTGGATTCTGTCAATGCAAGTCTTTCCTGTGGAGGTCAGATATGGCCAAAAAAAGAAGAGTCCCCTCGCGCAAGGTCTGGCTGACTTGCATGATTGTGCCATGTGCCAGAGAAAACTGTCTTGAGGACGAAAGTCTAAAAATCAAGGACAACATGGAGGCATACCTTAATTCCCCCCACAAAGTCTTTGAAGAAGACAAGTGTGAGGGAATGCCCACTGTCTATGTGGATGGATGCTCTTACCATGTTGACAACAACGGGGAGAAAGAACTGGTGGCCGGCGTAGGGAATGCATGGGCGAATGAGTCCCCAGAACCCTCCGCTGGGTACAAAATTGGTCCTCGAAGTAGTCAGGTAGCAGAGTTGATGGCTGTGCATCAAGCCATCCTCACTGCTGTCCAATATCAACTCCACGAACTGGTCATAATCACAGATTCAGATTATGTACGGAACGGGTTCGTGGAGCACCTGGTTAATTGGAAAACCAGAGGCATGTTATGTGCTAATAACAAACCCTTGAAACATGGGAGGTTAATCCAAAACATTGATGACCTGGTCACCTCGAATGGGATGACCATCTACTGGAAAAAGATCAAGGGTCATTCCAAAGTAGAGGGACCAGACAAAACTGGAAATGACTTAGCTGATCAGCTGGCCAAAACCGGGGCCATCCAAGAGGATCTAATAGAAATAGAGTCCATGTTGGGGGAAATCCAGGTCACTGCTATCACTAGGTCCCAGACAAATGCTCACAATGATCTTTCAACTGCACAATGGAGTAAGGAGACCCCTGATGCTGATTTAATTACGGCTCAAAAGGGGATCCAATAATTGGTAAGTTTTACCAACACATTGAGGACCCTGAGAACTTCCCTTGACGGATACCGATTACATTGGGAAGGAGGACCTTAGAGTGTTTATGAAATGTCCAAAGATGTTCTGAATCCAAGACAGTTTGTTGGTAAGGAAATCCCAAGCTGGCCATGATCAGTGGGTGGTTCCTACCTCATTCCGAAGCCTGATGTTAAGTCACGCCCATGATGCGGCCACTGCCGGTCATAGGGGGTTTCACACAACACTGGAAATCTTAAGAGAGGTTGCATACTGGCCACACATGGGGCAGGACCTCGACCAATACTTGAAGGGGTGTCACGTGTGTGCACAATTTCAGCCATCATCCCTCACACACCGTGCGCCTCTCCAAAAGAGGGGGATGACACTGCCATGGTCAGATTTGCAAATCGACTTCGTAGGCCCTGTAATTCGCTCGTCTAGAGGAAACAAGTACATGTTGACCGTCACATGCTTGGTTACCAAGTGGGTGGAATGTCTCCTGGCCCCAAACTGCAAGGCAGAAACAGCAGCTTCCCTGATGATTAACCACATCTTTTCCTGTTTTGGTGTTCCTCAAAGGATTGAGTCAGACAGAGGTAGCCACTTCACTAGTGAAGTGATGACAAAGATGTGGGAGATACTGGGGGTCAAAAGGAAGCTACATATTGCTTACTGGCCAGCTTCTTCTGGGGCAGTAGAACGCTACAACCGGACCATTGTGAGCATCTTTAAAAAGTTTGTGGCAGATTCTGGGCCAAGTTGGGATATCCGATTACCTCTGGTCCTAATGGCCATCAGATCTACCCCTTCATCTGCAACTAAAATGTCACCGTTTGAGCTGATGACTGGACGCAAGATGGTGCTTCCCCAGCATTTGCTCTACAGGACCCAAGAGCAGACATTGATAAATGCCTCCACAACTCATGAGTATGTGGAGAATTTAAGGAAACACCTTCAACATGCTTTTGCCTATGCTCAGCGGAATCTAGAAAGATCAGCTGATAGCATGAAGACCCATTACGATTTGAAAACTTCCAGGAAAGTATATAATGTGGGAGACCGGGTCTGTCTATACAATTTCCAAAGAAACCAGGCCAAACAGCGAAAAATGTTGCCTACATGGAAGGGACCGTTTGAAATTATAGACAAGGTCTCCCCAGTAGCGTATAAGATCCGCATCCCCAAAGGTAGTCTGGGGGAAGGGGAAGACAAGTGGGTAAATATAAATCAGCTAAAGTGTTGCCATCCCAGGCACACTCTGTAGCAACTGGAGGAGTCCTCTGCAATACCAGAGGGGACTGCTCTAGATTAATTCAGTTCCACCCTAAAATATTCCACATATAGCCTATACAATTCTACGATTATTGAAGATGTTCTTGCCTCCTGATTTAAAAAATGTATATGTTCATGTTATTGACTATAAAATGTATATGCCGCCCCACTATATCAATAGTGGGGGAGAAATGTCTACGAATAGGTATGGCCGCTTTTGCTTTATCATCCTAGGAGAGATGAAACCATGGAGACTGACCAAGGAGAACGACCCAGGGACCGGGAGCAACGATCCGAGGGGCCCAGGGTACCGCTCAATATTCCCATCAGGACCGGCAAGGAGAACCAATCGATCCAACTGGAGGGAGGAAAAGATGCTGAACTGTGCCATCTACAGAATTAGAAGAAGACGATGCGGACATACCAGCGCTTGGATCAAAACATCCTTTGCACCCGACTCCCCCTCGACTCGAAATCAAAGCGCAGTCGGGCGGGTGGGCTTGTCAAGGGTTTTGACCCATGTGGAATTATTAGACTGGGTAGATGTGGGGATGAGCTGTCGCCGCCCATCATTCTATCTCAGAACAAAACTAAATCAATAGACTGGGTAGATGTGGGGATGAGCTGTCACCGCCCATCATTCTATCCCAGAACCAGGAGAACCGCGCAGTTTTGTGCACACCAAAATGGTCGCCTGACCTGCCACCCACCAGTACGAGCGTGATAGGCCAGGAGTGCCATGAGTGAAATGTGTGCCAAAGGAAAAACAGCAGGACCGGTCGCTAAAAAAAAAAACGCTTTGAAATCACCTTTGTTTCTCTGAAATCCAAGCAAAAAATGCCTATTTTAAACATTGCAAGATATTCAAAAATCTCAATGAACACCAGCAGACATTTGGCAGAAGGTAGACTGGTTTGCATACAAAATCTGGAAAGACAATGTTTATAACAAAACTGGCTGAGCTGTGGATGTCAGCAGCTGAAGTGAAATTGGACTGAAAGACACTAAAATCTAAATGTTTAAAATAAATGAGTGACCTATTGTTGAGTGGCACATAGTTTGCAACTGTTAAATGCCATAGTTTTGAACTTAGAATCAGCGTTCTAGCTGCATGTGTAAAAATTGCAAGTTTGGTTGGAATGTAGAAAACTGGGAACTAAAGTGACATTTAGCTGAAGCCTGGCTTGAAGAGAGTGAATTCTGCCCAGCAACTACCCCCGACAGGAGTTGAAACTTGCTCAGCCACTCTTCCCAGGCCTGGCTGCCTTCTGCTGCCCCCACCAAAAGGAGATTACACCTCCCTGATTGAATCAGGGGAGGAGCACCTGGGGACTGCAGGAAACTAAACAAAGCACTGTCCTTGGCCCAGGCAAATGTCAAATTAGGGGGGTCGTAAATGGCTTCCTCTTGGAAGGAAACGGGGAGGGGCACTGCATGTGAGCAAGCTGAGCTTGGGGGAAGTGGATAAGCCAGAAATTCCACCATGTGCTTTGGAAAACCACATCCCTTTGGGGCCAGAGCATAATTTTAAAAAGATGGATAATTCATAGTGCGGACTTGTAAAAATTATATAAATAACATCATCATTCTTGTGATTTTTCTGTGCACCATTTAAGAGGTGTTAGGACTCTGGGGTATGTTCTTGGGGATAGTAGCGGAAAAAAGGTTGTTACTCCAAATGTATGCATGTTAAAAATCTGACACTTTATCATCTGAAACCCATATCCCTGGTGCACATTCGTGTAAAATCTGGAAAGGTTTAAGGTCGACATCTTACAAAGACAGGAATCGGATGGTTTGGTGCTACAGAAAATATGTTAACTGGACATATAATATTAGAAAAATGGTACATAGATAAATATGTATTTGGATCAGAAATAGATTTGTGTGCAATTTGACAAGGGGAGGATCCTTTGACCAAAAACCTACCTCATCACTCTGACTCACAACCCAATTCCCCCAATCAAGGGAAAGAGGAGGAACTGGCCAATTATAAGTTGAGAGGGTTGGGCATAGAAGATGAGCCGACCCTCCCACTTTCTAAACACATAAAATGAGACTGTGCAGGACAGGTAGGGACATTCACTTCCCACTTCAAGCTGATTTCTTGCATAGCGTTTTGCCAGAAGACACCAGATCCAGCACTTAGACTTCAAATCCAGACAGAGACCAGAACTTTGAATTCAGACTTTCAGAATTTGTCAGCAGGCCTCCAAATCATTTGCAAACTATTCAACAGCCGGGCGAGCTGTTTGAATTTTTGCCAAGAACTTTTGCCAGAACCAGAGACCCAGAAGGCAGAATTATCCAGAGAGACCAGACCCAGACCAGATCGCTGTGCAGTGCTGAGAGCTGACCCAGATCGCTGTGCACGGAACAAGTACCAGAGAACCGCAGCCAATCCTGACCCGATCCGTGACAAAGTCGCATTAATGTCCAACATATAGTGTGAGTACTCAGCCAGGACTGTGCAAAACCAATCTCTTAGTTTAAAATAATCTAATTCAAACTATTTAACCTATTGAGAACTGCATCATAGAAATCCGGTCCCTTCCTTTTGATTCAAAGCTGGAAA
This sequence comes from Ambystoma mexicanum, assembly GCF_040938575.1. Lineage (NCBI taxonomy): Eukaryota > Metazoa > Chordata > Amphibia > Caudata > Ambystomatidae > Ambystoma > Ambystoma mexicanum. The sequence continues at coordinate 494,348,844 of NC_090930.1, read as the reverse complement.
ATTGTCCTCTGTCATTCTGAGCTTTACTTTAATTTTGAGAATCTAATTTCACAAAATCGGCCGTAGCTCGGGAACCATTTGTCCTAGGAACGAAATGTCATCTTAAAGCTAAGATTCTGGGCTTTCCAACGAACCCAGAACCAACTTTCTATTCATTATACTTCTTCTGTAATCGCGCTCCACGCACTCGGAAAAATTGCCACGATTTGCGATTTGGCTCAATTTCTTCATTTGTCAAAATAGCAGCTCCTTGCTTTCCTTTGCTGAAATTCGTTTGCAACCTGACAATCATTCATAGAGCATTGCTAAAGTGATCCTGAACTAATTTAAAGTAGCTTTCACTCACCCTGAACCCCCTGTTTCAGTGATAGGCTGCCAGGAATGTATATGCAGATACTTTGCTCTCTAGGAATTTCTCAACACAGAACTGTCCAAGGTTTTCCAAAGGGGATACCATGGCCTTCTCCTCCCATGCTGGTAGGTTTACATAGTCAGCAAACAGCAGGACTGGACCGCCACCCAGTGCTTAAAAGTGTGCCGGGGCAGAGCCCCAGCAGGCTCACAAGAATGGGTATGAGGCAGGGTCCTGCCAGGGCCCCCTAATGTCCACTGGCAGCCCCGGCTGCAAAACAACAAAGCTTTGTTTTCTAAATCCTGAAGCTCTCGCTCATGTGCAAGAGCTTCAGGCTTCAGAAAAAAAATCCTTTTCTCTGTAAGAGTGGTGCTGGAACCTGCGAGGCATCCCTTTAATCAAGAGATACCCGTTGGCCAATGCCACTATTATAGAAGAAAAGGTGAGGCCGCTGCAAGCAGAGGGCTTTTTTTTACTAAAGCCTGAAGCTACCGCTCGTTTGCACCATTAAGGCTGAAAACATATGGCTGCTGTACCCCACCAGGCATCCTGCTTGGTAATAGATGCAGAGATCAGCACTGTCTCCCCCATGGGGGAGAGGGTGCTGATCTCTACAAAGAGCTGCCTTGCGGGGGTGCCTGTAGGCCATTAAGTCAGGGCTTGTCAAGGGTGTATGGCCTAATGACTGGCAGGTGACCCCCACGATGGGTCCCGTCTCGTTTTGCCATGCCACTTAAGGCACTCTCACAATACTGGATATTCCCACTGCTCCTTTATTGTGGGGATATCCAGTATTGCTAGGACTAGATGGTTTGTGGGCTATTTCATGTAGACATTCGGTAATCAATGAAGCAGGGACACAGTCTTTGAAGACACCATTTGGACATAAAAGATGTGAGTTAATCTTCTTATCAAGTCATAGTGGAGCTGAATTTGAGGAATGTTCTTCTTTGATGGCTTTCAGGAGACAAGCTCCAGAGGCAGACAGGTTCACTGGCCTAAATCATGGATCGATGTCCAACATCGTCTGATAAAATCCCACTTTTTGCACCAACTTATTTATCAAAATGTAGCACAGCCCTACTCCCGAATGCTTAACTAAATCCCACCTGGTATCACGAGCAGTTGCCATGAGCTTGTATTTAGAAAAAATTAGACAGTAATAGGCCGGACCCTACTGCCCCCTTTCCATGAGTATGAGCAAGAGTGTTTCACTCCTTCAGGAATCTGGAGGGGTATTGCAAATTAACACTGCACTGGATGTCCTACAAATCAATTCACCTCTCTTCCCAGAATTTCTTTCAAACATGTCAAAATCAATGAGATGCCTGCTTCCATAAGTCGCTTCTGAGAATATGTAATATATGTCAGTATGTCAATGTCCTCAACCTCTCCAACTCCAACCGACTCAGAACAACATGTTACAAAAGGAACTGGACAACAAAAGCAAAAGCATTGTTTAATAGCTTGACATTCTACCATAGAACAATTAATCTGAACTCTGCATTTCAGACATGTGAAAAATGTATTTAATGCTGTTCAGCAGGACTGAGTGCATAGCATTTATGGAAACCATTTTAGATTTCAACCCACTATGATGTATTAAGGGTTATATCATTAATATGAAACACAATAGTATAAAGGCACACTAATGACCCACTATATAACAGGGTTTCTGCAATGTGAATATCAATTAATGTATATTGCCCTGGATGGGACAAACTCGTTGTCATAGTTTAGGAGATCAGCACCTGCATTGAGGAAGACTTTGTCGAGATAAGCATCCTTAATTGTGGAATACAATTCAAGTCGAAGGGTGGGGAGTTAATGTATAGTCGTACCCGGGGAAGGGCCATTGGCCAATCAGGTGCCTGGAATAGCAGGCGAGAATATACATTCTCTGCCTGCTGTGAAAGCCACCCGAGGCCCTTCCCTGGGTGGTGCCATTTTATTTATTTTTTTTATGTGGGGAGGCAACAGGGAGCTTTTCGGTGTTGCCGCTCCATCCCCAACCCGGCAAACCAATCAAAATCGTTTCCCCACCACCTCCTTCCCCCCACACTTACCTGCAGGACCCGAGCTTTGATCTCCGGCTCGTTGCACCTTCCGTTCCGGCCACCACCATAAAAATGGAAAAGGGGTGGATCCATTCGCAAACCGGATGAACCCCAGGGTGCAAAGGCGTTCAACCCCTAGTGTGGTGGGTTCAGACATGCCAGGTAAAGGCCCACAGCCCTCACCGAGGCCCGCACTTCACTTTGGCCTACTATGGCTCAGGCTGCTGGGACGTTTCCCCGCCATGTCCATCCCCCTGCCAGGGCGTGAAACCATATAATAAATGGCAGCCTGCAATACCCATATAACAGCCTTTAAATAACTGTCCTTTTACAGGCTAGCTGCGACATCCCTACTGACCTCAAATAGGAAAAGGGCATTAGTATCCCTCTATATTCAGTTATTACCCTTCACTTGTGACATCACAATGCCTGCTGCTCGAGCCAGCACAAAGCACAATTTCAACTGCCATTGGCGCACTTAAAGTTGTGACAAGCTTTTTAAATTCCTTTCTTGTAAAATAGCTTTCTGTGACACTTTACAGCCATGAACTGATAAGGAAACGTGTATGTTAGTATGTTTCTTTTGTGTACTACCGGAGTTTAACACACAAGAACAAGAATCTGCATGTTAAGCTGAATATGAAAACACTTTTAGATGCACTTTATTAAACTGATAAAATGATTTTTACGCAACACATTAGAAGCTGCATATTAGTTCATTAAATCCAAGCAGGTTCTAAATTGATTAAGTGTATCAGCAACTGGACGAGCGCTTACACTACATTCAGCAGGAGGCCAGCTATTAAAGGGTATGACAGTGTGTTGTCAAGTATTTTGAGGAATAAATAACCATACACCATTACCATACATAAAAAGGATATTGCAAGTCACCTCAGAGTTCTGTGACCTTATAAAGTAATTCTGCCTACATCCTTATTCCTCTATTTGGTCATGGACATGCTCAGTAACTTGAAATATCATTGTTACGTACAGAGGGGGTAGTTAACCCAATATGTAACTGCTGGGGAATTTGACAAAAGTCTGCGTTAAGTAGGACTTTAGAAGACTCACACTTGGACCACAGGGCTCCAACTCTTATTATAGGCCTGAACCACACACATTTTGTTTAACAGCAATGGCTGAGCAGCCAGGCTTACCTTAGGAAGGTGAAAGGGCTGTGGGGACTACAAAAAACCTAGAGCAATGGTCTTCAAACTTTTTAGGCCTGGGTCCAACCAAACAAAATGTGGGCAGGCTGGGTGGGCCCCCCAAATATGCCAAATGGACGGTAGGTCCAAAGGGCTATGAAATATTGCGCGCCGTCACCATGCCCTGCTCCCAGTATAGTCCCTGGGCTCCCCCACCTGCTCTCATCACAGTCTCGGGGCTCCTTCATTCCACTCCTACCCAGTCCCTGAGCTCTCCCCACCCCACCACAGACCTTGGGCTCTCCCCACCCTGCCCCCACCACTATCCCATTGCTCCCACCCATCTTGCTCCCACCACAGTCCCTGGGCTCACCCACCCTGCTCCCAGCACAGTCCCAGGGCCAGTGGCGACTGGTGAATTTTTTAAGTGTAAGGGCATAAATATTTCCCCAGGTATGCCACAGTGACCAAGTATAATGAGGGAGCCGAACCAATTATTGCAGGGTTCAGGGTTTAATATGTTTCATTTTAGAGTATACTTTAAGAAAAATGAGTAAAAAGCCAAACAGTTTGCAATTGGCGCTGGGGGGCGCAGGGGAAATCATGGCATTTTTCACTGGACATCTATGATAGATGTCCCATCACCATACACTCACTCATAACACAAGCATACATGCATCCATACACATATTTAAATAAAATATAAATGAACATAAACTTACCTTCTGCTCCGGTCCTGAGGTTTCCTCCCCAGCGCTCCAGCTCCTGCATCAAGAACAGGAATCGGGAAGCAAGAGCTTTACTGGTTCCTGCACATGCGTACAGGGGCCCGCACATGGGTGCTGAAACCCCCCGCTCCAGGCTGCTCTGTATATATGTGCAAGGAGATGCAGGAGCTTCCCCACGCACATACAGACATGCATTTCCCCAGCCAGCATATCCAATTAGCTATGCAAGGCTGGCGAATCAAAACACCCCCAGCCTTGCATGTCTCAGTGAGCATGTGCGACTGGGGAATTGAACTTTCAAAGGGAAATAGTGTCCCCCATTGACAGTTCAGCCAGCCCATGAGTACTCCCTCAGCTTGAAAAAGTAAATGAGGGAGTGCTCAGTGTTTTACTGGACTTGCTCCTCGGTTCCTACATAATGGGCGAGAGGGCCACTGGGTCGACACCCCTTTACCCATTATGGATGAGCCGCCAGGTTCGGACTGGCCAATAGGGCAACAGGGCAATGCCCAAACAAAAAATGCAAAATGCTAGTGTGGGCCATTTATTTAGGTCAAAATGGGCCACTTTTTGGGCAACGCGGGCCAATTTGATGAGTCACTTCACTATGCATCAAGTAGTTTTGACCATTGTTGCTGAATAAATTGTCTTTAAATATCACAAGTCGCTTACATTTTAACAAAAAACACCCCCTTGGGCACTATTCAAACAGTCTGTCACTAAATTAATGAATTGCCATTTGCAACTGTGGGCCACTTTTTCATTGGTGCCCGAGACCGTTTCATGCTCCAGTCCAACCCTGTGAGACTGAGTGTCTTGCACCCCACCGGGAATGTGGCCGTGACTCCATGGGGGGGGCGCGTCCCACAGTTTGAAGTCCACTGACTTAGAGTATAAACATAGATCCAAAGAAACGCTGACTCACTAAAGATTATATAAAAATAATGGTTTATTTTATATATACACTAAGGTAAGTATAATGCTTCAAGAAAGGTAAGTACTATAACATTCAATAATCACATAGACCGACCAATGCAAAATTCACAGTAACACACTTTTGTATTGTAGAGGAGGTCCCAAATATATCCTGCACTCCGGCCACCCATGTCGAGATGCCAGAAGCATACTCGCCAAGATATGTGACGTATAAGGAGCAAATGAACCAACAGAGAGCCACGGTGGGGCTCTGCCAGTACCCATCAGAAAGACATGTATACCTATTGAAGCGCCAATAACCAGACAACCGTGGGCTGCAAGTTACCCATTGAGACAATCATACCACCAGTTAACACGAAATGAAGACTACTTGCAGACTGTCCCCGAAGAGACCCATAGAGCCTTAATAGAAGGCGAGTGGTGACGACACTCGGGCCCAGACAGACTCACAGATGAACGAAACAACGGCTAAAGGATGACACACAAAACAAAAAGTTATGAATAATGGTGCGACAGACTTAAAAGAAGAAACAAAGTTGCAGCACGAAGAACGTAACCATGAAGGAAGGATAAAAATATGTAACTGACTAAATGCCTGTAAATTGGCTTGGAACGCAAGAAGCCAAGGAAACGGTACTGCCAGCAATGCTTAGTAGAAGAATAGACCGGCAAGTGCCAATTATATATCTACCTCAATGAAGCACATTATACAAGTGCAAATCCATTTTGTAAAAGCAGAATTAAGCCCAGGCTGCAAGGGGTAAAACAGGCCTAGATTCATATTCCACTAAAGCCAGAAGGGAAGAGCGGAATGGAAACTCAGAAAGAAGTAGCTCATGCCTGGGAATTTGAGGTCAACTCTAAGAAGGGAGGAGAGCGGCAACTTCGAAGAACCAAAACTTCAGAGCATAGCCGCCAGCCAGTGAAGATCGAGATAAGGAGGCCCCAGGCCGGTGGCGAGGCTAAGAAAGAATCTAATACACGAAAAGAGGGAAAATAAGCAGATTCACGGTGAACAGACACGTGACCAGCCAAGGGTGAAGAGGTACCAACATCTGATGTCACCCAGAACCAGAGGATGCCATAACGTTTCTTCATAAGAAGCTACAGTTTCAAGGCCATCCTCAGCCAACTAATTGACACATAGCCCTAAAGTACTGATTGATGGAAGGGAGGCAGTGTGAATCTTGGGGCACTCCGCATCTGGGTGTCCATTCTGCATGCTGCCAATTAAAGTTGAGATTTATGTCTAGGAGTGTAACCTACCCAATCACAATGGACCAAATAATCTAGGGTCCTATAGATAGTAGAACCAATAAGGTGTCGTACTTGTAGTGACGTCTACTATGAGTGTTGTAGAGGGACGGGCGTAGACGCCCTCCCAATAACAGTTATCCAATACTTCTGCTCTGTTACCATATACAGATATAACACCTATACTTAAGTTACCTTTCCCGACAAATAGAATTGCATGACAAACTTTGAGTGTTAAACGTCAATGATGATGAGAATGTACTATAACTATTGCTGTCTGAATCAAGAATTTGGGAGTTTAAGCGAGACAGGCGATCGCATCACTGTTGATTTCCATTTGTTTCCCCGTTTTTTGTACTTGTCATTAAACGGACATCCCTTTGCCAAACCATTGACTTGTCCTTATTGATTTGTGTTGGAGTAAGAGAATCCAGCACCCCATCCTCCTCATGGTGCGCCTATCTCATCTTAAAAGTACTTGAGGGAGAGCTCTGATCCCGTGGGCCCGTCAGAGGTCGCTCCGCCCTCGTGTAGACTATACCTTACGAGAATGGCAGTATGCAATTCAAAAGGTGAGTATGCTACTCTTGTAATAACTGTTTCAGGTAATATAAATGAAACAAAGCCAAAATGGAGTAAGTAAATACTTTGCAATTATTTCATACAGGCCTTTTACTTTAGAAGTCCATCCCTATCTAGTTATGAGAGTCCCAGAGTCAGATTGGAGGGCAAACAGGTAAGGCACAAGCTGTACAAAGTAAAATAAAGTTCCAAAGGAGGTTTTCTTTAGCAAGTAAGTAAACTATTTGTTGGGAAAAAGGAACAGAGACATCAGAGAAGTCTCCCAGTAGTGTCACAGGCGTTAGGCCTGGGCAAATGTGTATGGGCAAACTCCCAAAAACACGAATCAGCACTCCATCAACACAGGAGCAAGAAAGCAACTCTAGGAAAGTTCTACCAAGAGCCTCTCAGTAGTTTAGGAGTGAAGAAGAGGTTGCAGCATGACGCCCCCATGATACAGCAGCAGGAGACCCGATCACCGGATTCTTGGTCAGACGGACGAAGGAAGGGACAATGGAATGGATCTTGCAGCAGCAGACGAATGAAGAGGCTTATAGCAGAGGATTCGTCAAGGTTCTATGATTTTGGCGCCTTTTGGGAAGCACCAGTGAAGAACGATTAACGCCCAGTTTATTCATCTCACTTTCTAGGTCCAGCACTATGGTGTGGGGACTTTAAGGAGTAGAATCTTGCCTCTTGAGGTCTGTAAGGTGTCCACCAAAGTTTCGGGAGGATTCAATCTTTGGAAGACGATGCACTGCACAGTGGCCACAGGTCCCAGAGTATGGGCGGTTTGCAGCCTATGAAGGTCACAGGTAGTTGTGGGATGAAATGCAGGTTGTTTCAATACTGATTGGTCCCACCAGTCTAAAGGGGAGAGTTATCCTCTTCGTAGTGCTCCTGACACTTGGAAAATGGGGTCAAGCAGCAGCGATTACACAGAAGGCACCTCTGGTCATCTGGAATTGGCTGTGATCATCTGTCCTCTTCTTCCTAATCAATTCACCTGTTCTAGGGGTCAACTTGTCTTCAGCTTCAGGATCCAGGCTTCTTATGCAGGAACCCATCCAATCAGCACCCATGTATCATTTAAACTCTGGCCTCCCAGTTAGAACTGGTTCCAGGCAGGCACACCAGAAGACAAAGACCAGCAGAGTTTCATAGTCCTCCCTCGTGTCCTGTCCTCACAGACACACTGGGGCATTGGCAGGCTTCACCAAGGTATACCTCAAAAGAAAAAAGTCAAACTAGGCCTCCCCCACCATGGACAGCAAAAGAAGGACCAGGAAGGGACAAGCAAAAAAGAAATGGCAAGAAAAGAACAGAGTCACTATTTTGGGTCAATGGTGAGCCTCCTATGCACAGCCGTTCTGTGGGTACAGATTGAAAGTAAAAAATGCACAAAAGTAGGTTGGATAAAACAACCGCAACCAGCCATTCAGATTAGCATGTCAAGTTAACCGAAAAGTTACAGGAGCAGTGAGAAAGGGGATACAGTGTAACCCCTCAGCACTCTACCTAAGGTGGGGTGTGCTAATCTCACAATATAAAAGATAGGAATGATTCAAATGCCCCCCTATAACATTAAATAAAAAGGGAAACCGAAAGGGCTTGCAGCAACACTGCACAGAAATGTCTGTGTGCTATACAAGTCAAAGACAGATGCCATAACACTGGAAGCAAACTATTTCTCCAAGAAAAAGGTATACAAAGAAATGCAAAGTATGCCAAAAGATTGGGTAAAAAAATGAGTGAGTGTGGAAAAAGGTTCACACTCACTCAGGGAAAAGACCAAAAATCTAATAGTCAAGCAAAACGTGCTGGGGGACTCACATGTGGAAGAGATTGTGCATAACAATGAAAATCGACCTAACAGTAACCATAGAAAAATTGTGTGAATGTAGAGTGATAATGAGAAAGGTATAATTTACTATTGAGTTCTAGATTTCTCCGTGGTTGCTGAATAAATACACTTCATGGGTCTAATTATGCAGTCATTCATTTATCATTTCGTACACTGTAATATAAAGTGATACCCAATTTATGTTGCACACGAGTCTTCTTAGGCTCTATTGAGATTTTCCGAATGGAATTACTCTATTTTGAAAATACTTTTTGGCATAAGTGATGGGATGCACTGGCACCGAATAACGGCGCAAATTCTGAAAGGTACCTAAATATGTGCATCACGTATGCACACATTCAGAGGACTTTCTTCACGCCCAAGCTCTATTACCATTGCTGCATATTTCAAAGACAACGCTAAATAACAAAATGGATGCCCTTTACAATGCACAGAAAAGCAATGCATTTCCCTGTGCCTGCAGAGGGGGACACAATAGACTGCTGCTGTCCCGCTTGCATTTCAATCCTCCACCAGGGATAGAAATGGATATTAGTTTCTCTTAAATTGTGGGGATTTCCAATATGGCAAACACATGCTATTTCACAGGACATCAGTACACATATGGTGGGCATCAGTCCATCATGAGTGTCTCGAGTACAAGTTGGACGTGCGGTGCATTGTTTGCGGTGTTGCACGGCCCTGCGCATTTCTTTAAAGCATGCAAGTAAACAATATGCACCCACTTTGCTTTTCTTACTTGCCTGCTTTTTCCAGAATCTAAGTGAATATGTTCATTTAACATCTCAGTTACAGCATAATTCCTTTATGTGCCAATGTAATATTAAGCCAGATGACTAAAGAAGTGAAGATATGTATTGAAACAACCATTAAAAAAAAGGAAAACGAACACATTTCTGTGCTCATCTCTTCTGCCTTTGTTTGGTGTCCCATGTTTGTGCTACCTCTTCCTGTAACAGTGTGTTCTTCTTCTCACACGTTCCATGCATGGGTGTTCCCCAGTGACCCCCTGACTTTCATGTGTGTTGATTCAATTCTACACAAGCCCTGCTCACATCCTGCTCTCGAGAGTCTCTTCTCTGATGCTGCTGTCCCACACGCCCGAAGGTCAGAATGTGGGATACGCCCAGGCAACTGCTACTAGTACATGCAGAATCAGCAGCAATGGCACACTGGACTTCGAATAGAGCTTAACAATGTGTTGGAGGAAATTCACGTTTGCAAAAACAGGAAAGACGTTCTTTATTTATTTAATACCATTTCCAGGGAAACAATGCATCTTTTTCCACAAAAATGGTTACAAAACTTTTGTACATTGATTTATAGAGCAGAGGACCAGTATGCTTAACAATGGGTGAGAAGATTTGGATATAAGACCAGATGATGCAGGGGCGGTAGAAACATGAACCAGGGACAAGAAAAGTAGAGCATGATATCAGAACGGGATAGTGGAGGAAGTGTAAGGTTTTAGGATATTACGGTGAGGGATAAGTGCTGTGGGGTTGCCGTAGAGAGGTAGCGGGAGAGGAGAACAGGGAGATGTGGTGGCGTAAAATGCCATGCAAGTGTTTCTTCAGAAAGGAGGAGAGGCTGGATTTAAATCCAGATAGAGCGGGAGTGGTGCGGCGAGTAAGAGGAAGGGCATTCAAGAGTAAGTGCAGTAATTAACAGTAGTTACAAACCAATAATTTGAAAAGACTTTGGGGGAAATTTAGTGACAAAAGATGGAATTTGAAGCAAATGAAGCAGTAATATTATCAAACTTTTTTTGAATTTAGGACCAATTACATGAGAAATCATACGCCCTGAGCCACTGTAAACAGTATTATGTTCCAGGGGAGTGACCTGGCATCTCCCTATTGGTCAATACCTGGACTATCTCAGCCAATAGGCCTCTGAAAACTAATATAGCCTGAAAATTAACCAATTTGATGATGCTGCATCAGTCTCCAGTTATGCAATGTGGACTTGGCTCTCATGGCGGTTGTGCCGCTGGGAACCCTGTCACCAGAACCGCTCCCCTCTCCGTCTGAGCAGGGCCTGACAGATGTAGCATGGGAACTCCAAATCTTTCTTGAAAATGTCATTTTTTTTTTTCTCTCTGGTTTTGACGTTAGAAAATTAAGAATGCAGTCAATACCAGTAGTTATTGACTGCTCTCCGAACATTCTAATTTGTGAGAAGAGGTTAGTCATGACTTCCATGTGCTAATAGCAGTTATTTAGTTGAGGATTCTTATGGCCACGAAAATGGTGGAATTTGATTTTCACACAAAGCATAGATCTAACTCTGCCTGAAATTATTGGAGACATCTTTAATAAGATGGATGCTTTCGGGCTTTGCCGCGGTACAAATGCAATAACATAACACATAACATAACAATAAGTTACGTACTTTCCACAGACATATGTGGTGTGCCTAAATAACACGTTTCAGTCCCAGCAGAACCAACGCAGCACTTCATGCTTCCAAAGCTAATAAACTAAGTATCATTAAAGTGGGAATTAATAAAATGTAGCTGCACCAAGAGTAAAACGTTTCTTTTTTCTCATGCAATTAGTACCATCGGTTTATGGGCACTAACTGTTGGTAGTTGGACGCAATTACAAGAAAGAATTCTTGGCTGAGATTCAGGGAGCCTGCTGGCCGGATCTGGTGTTAATAGTGCTGGGCTCGTTAACTTGAGCCCCGGGCCATTACCATGCGATCAGGCCCGCCGAATCAGGTGTTACTGCTATATTGCAGCATCACCTTTTTGTCTAATTATGCCATCCTTGACTTGGGGAGTAGTTTTACCCACATACTAAAAACCTTTTCTGCAGCATTGTAAAGACCTGGAAGCACTTTGGGCAATCCGATAGTTTGGCAGAATGATGTCTGATCATTGGTATGGTAATACGGTGCTTTTTTATTGCAGGAAAAGGCGATTACCAGGTAAACTGACAATTGCTTTGGCTGAGGTGAATAGTACTGTTACATTACCTTTAGTGGTTCTTACAGGTTGGATGCAGGATGCTGTGCGTATTGCTCTGTGAGTTACTAAGTGATTGCTGGCATTAAAACTGCATTTGGCATGGGACTGTCATCTGTTATGGGAGCAATGCACCAAAATTCGGAGCAATCTGGGAGTAAAGATGTGACTATCCATCCCTCGACAACTGACCGCATTTGTGGGTCATGCAATTACATGTAATTCATGCAATGCATGCAAACTTGGGAGACCGTGTCATGAGGCTCCCTTGTCAACCATTTTAGTGGCCACTGTGAGTGATTAGCTAAATAATTAAGGTCCACGGTAGCCATTTTAAAAGCTGAATTTTGTTCCGCAAACTTGACTGTCAATGCATCAGAAGACAACAGGCGGTCTCTTGTATGTTAGGGCACGTTATGAAGGAGTGAAAATGTAGGACGCCAATAAAATATAACAAATTGTTGCATCTCCAAATTTGTTTAACAATATGCATGTATCATTACTAAAATATTTAAGAAACTCAACTGTAAAACCCATCATTCAGTTAATTCTGCAATCAAGGAAAGTCAAAACCAAAACACACATCGACATTTAAGTTTCTTCTCAGAGGTTTGTGATTAAGGAGGAAAGTAGAGTTGCACCAACAAAACCGGTCAATAGTGCACATGTAGTACGGTCAGTCCACTTGGACAACCGAATCATATTGCAAGCGTGAGTTTTTTTTCATTAACATCTTCGGCCCTTTTCTGCAAATGTTTCCCAAATAACGCACAGTTTTAGATTAGGTAACACATCTAAGCGATTACTCAAAACATCTAAAAGCCTTTTTCTAGTCATCATCCTTAAGCATAGCGATTATTAAAATAAAAAAACCTTTAAAGATAGGACCTGCGCAGAGACTGCCAATTACCACTTGCCTTGTGATGCTTTTTCATTAACAGTGTAAGGAAATCAATGCCAAATAACTTTCCACGCTGCTCTTATTTATGACTTGATTTTGGGTAGAGAATCCATCCATTTATATAATTTGGGATTCAAAAGCAGCTCAGAGGTGTGGCTATCAGAAGACATTTTCGTCTGATGAATGCAAACTGGCTGATGTGATGATCTGAAAGCCTCGGTTTACAAATGTGCACGTGTCCAAGCTTATAAAACACTCCTTCTCCCCCACCCACCACTTATCACTTGTCCGTGAGGGACTTGTACAAGTCAAAACAAATGTCAGGTTGAATAGTCAGATCGATACATTTGTAATTCATCTATATGCAAACATTGTTTGTTTTGCAAAAACTGTTAGTAAGCAGTTGTCGTTTTTATTGCTAAAAAATACTTAAGCACTATGGCCCTGATTCATGGAATTATTTGTGTGTAAAACAGGAATTTGCGTGCCATTCTGCCTGCAAATTCCCATTCGTCAAACAGGGATTTGTGGGCAGAATGGAACGCAAACAATTACATGAATCAAGCCCTATATCTTTGATATTTTTCTGCTAAGGGCCTTATGTCATTCCGCAAAGAACACAGTTCATTTATTTATTTTATTTATTTTTGTATTTGTTGCAGCGCACTGAACCCGCAGGTACCTAGGCGCTATTTACATTAGGGAAAGGGGAAGGGGTGTGCAGGTAAGGGTAAGCAGGAGGAGCAGGATGCAAAGGTTAATGAGGTTCAACAGTGATGCAGTGGCATGGCTCAGAGGAGATTAGGTGAAGAGCCAGGTTTTGTTACGCTCACATGGTCTCCACAGGGGTGCCAAATGATGCTGGACTGTAGCGATCTCCACCAGCGTGACTCGTAGCGAAGTGATGAATGACTGCACTTGCCCACTTAGTTTCGTCTTTCTGGCACAAAAGAAGATTTGCCTAAAATGTTGAAATGATATGTTAACTAGCCGTAAAGAGGAGGACTGACTTCCACTTCCCGACCTCCTTGTGCCCCCTTCTACTATGTCTCACCTTAATGTTATGAAGGGCGTGCTCTCTATCCTGCGACTGTATGCAGGGGTGTGTCGAAATTCAGGGATCCAGTTAACTTCACTGATCCTGTAGCTTTATGGCAGAGTTGCAGATAACGATTACTCTGAGGTAAGTCTTCATGCCATTACTAGATAGCATGAATTGATTTAGAGTTCAGGTTGCCCAAAGTTCACTCTTGTGCCTTTTCTTTGCAGATTCCCCTTTGGGATGCACCAGATGAAAAGCGACTCCCCTCCGGAAATGGTGAGTATAATTGCCAACATAAGTTTCTATACTTGAACGATGCAATAATATCTAAACATGCAATATTGTTCTTCTGTGCAACTAATCTGCTGTCCCTTTTCTATTCTGCAGGTGCGGTTCCTCCAGAGCGAAGATCGTGTGATGGTGACTCATGGAACCGCAAGCGAATGCAGCTTCAGGTGAGTATCTATGCTGCGTAAGATTTAATGTCTTTAGAGAGGTGCAGCTCACCTGTTGGTTTCTTTTCCTTTCAGTAGGTGCGGCAGCTCCGGGACGGCGATCACGTACGTGGGCCTCGTTGGATCACAAGAACGAACAGCATTCAGGTGAGTATTACGCTGCGCAATGCTCAATGTCTTTAAAGTGGTTCTTACTCTGCGCAGTAAACCTGGTGTTCCTTTTCTGCAGATGCGGAGACTCCCGGACTATCAAGATGGTGAATCAGGTAAGGGTCTTGTTTTAATCTGTACTCTCTCCTTCCTTTGCAGGCACGGATCGCGATGACCAGGACGGGCGTGACTGAAGACAGGACTGGAGCTTGCAGACACAGTGAGTGTTACGCTGCAGGAGTGCAGAATAACGTGAAGTGTGTTCTGTTCTGCAGGCGTGGTTTAAATAGCTTCCCAGAAGTAGTTGCCAGGTAAGGTAGTCCCTTCAACCACACCTTATTAAATAGTCCCCAGGTAAAGTAGTCCCTTCAGCCAGCCTCGGACTGGGCTGCATGTGGTTCTGTTACTTGGTAACCTGCCTTGCCTGAGGAGGCAGTATGAGCCCGGTGCCAGGACTGAGTCCAGGAAGCCCTTAGGCAATCCTTTGGGGCCTTAAAGGTCCCCAGGTGTGCCAGTACCCTGGGCAGGCTGGTCTGCTCGTGATGTCTGGGTGCAAGCACCGTGACAGCACTCCTCCCACCAAACCACCTCCAAAGGTGGTTCGTCCCGATGGTCCAGGCTTGGTCGGGTGGTTTCGATGGAACTGGTTTACAAGACGAGGTGCATGAACATAGTTACTTGGATCCCACAATCTTTCTTGTGGACCATAGCCTTTCCAGTCAACAAGATAGAAAGGTTTCAATTTAACCAACTTTGAGTCCAAAATGTCTTTCACCTCGAATTCTGGTTCACCATCTACCAAGATGGGTCTTGGTGGTTTTGTTATCCTAGTTCCTGGTTGTGCTGGTTTCAAAAGAGAAACATGAAATACGGGGTGGACTTGCATGTTCCGAGGTAGCTCCAATTTTACTGCCACTGGATTGATGATGGCCTTAATGGTGTATGTTCCCCAATAGCTGGGATTAAATGTGTGGGTTCCTTTTAGTGGTATGTGTCTTGAGGCTAGCCAAACCTTGTCTCCGATCTGGTACCTTGGGGCTTCACTCCTGTGTTGATCTGCGGTTTTCTTGTATCTTTCCTTCGCTTGCTTTAAATGTTCTGTCGCCTTTTTGAAGGCTTGTGTAATAGTAGTGTGTAAATTGCTTACGGCTGGCATCTCCAAGTGTTGAGGTGAGTGGAGTTCAGAGGTCCGTGGATGCATTCCATATATTGTGTAGAATGGACTTTGCCCTGTGCGGAGTGCAAAGAGTTGCTGTAGTCATATTCGGTTATCCATAAAATTTCCTTCCGGTTGCCTTCTGTTTGGTGTAACATGCACCATAGGTATTGCTCTAACGTTTGGTTGGTTCTCTTGGTTTGACCATCGGTTTGAGGATGGTGCCTGGTCGAAAGTATTACGTCAATTTGGGCCAACTGGCAACATTTTCTCCAAAACTGGGAGATAAACTGACTGCCCTGATCTGAAACTAGGACAGAATGGAATCCGTGTATTCGGACAAGCTGTTCTAGGAATTCTTTCGCCAGAGTTGAAGATGAGGGTAGACCTTTTAACGGAATGAAGTGGGCCATTTTGGAAAATAAGTCCACTACCACTAAAATGGTGTTGAATCCAATACAGTGGGGAAGATCAGTGATAAAAGTAAGGGATAATGTATGCCAGGGCATAGGTGGAATGTCCAGGGGTTGTAGTATACCTGAGGGTTTCTTTTTCTGAGCTTTGTTGTGTGCACAAATGCCACAAGATAGCACAAATTGTTTAATGACTTTACACCATGTGGGCCACCAAAAATGTCTCTTGATCTTAGCTTCAGTTTTTGCAATTCCAGGGTGGCCTTCTACTAAGGATTCATGGTAATTGGAAATAACCTGTTTCTGCAGTTCCTTACTAGGTAAGTAAAGGCGTCATTGGAACTAAGGTAAATGATCAGTGATTGAATGATGTTTGCTTTTATTCGACCAATCTTGTAAAGCTGTGGAATCGAGGATATGCAAAATGTCCTTGTGGATGTCATCCAGGGTTAGCGAGGTAGTTATCCCCAGAATTCTCCCTCCAGGGATTATGGGCACTAGGTCCAGATTCGAGTATGCTTCTTCCATCCCTACGCGGGATATAGCATCTGCTTTGACGTTTCGACAACCAGGTCGGTAACTAATTACGAACTCGTATTCTGCAAAAAATAACGCCCATCTGAGTTGACGAGATGATTGGGCCTTGGCCGTCTTTAGAAATTGTAAGTTTCTATGATCTGTAATTACCGTAATGGTGTGTCTGGCTCAGAGGAGACAGTGTCACAAAGCCTTGAATGCTGCCTTGAGGGCTAGAATCTCCTTGTCGGTGACGGCATAATTTAATTCAGGTGCTGAGAACTTTTGTGACCAAAAGGCCACTGGGTGGAGTTGACCTGTCTCAGGGTCTTTTTGAGAAAGTACCACCCCCATTGCCAAACTGGAAGCATCAGTTTCTACCACGTACGGGAGATCTGGGCGTGGATGTTTTAAAACTGGGGCTGAAGTTAATTTTTGTTTTAGGTCTTGGAAGGCCCTTTCCACTTCATCTGACCACTGAAAGCGTTTGTTCTTCCGTAATAAAGATGTGATGGGATGTACCAAATGGGAAAAGTCTGGAATGAATCTGCGATATAAGTTCGCAAATCCAAGCATGCTTTGAACCCCTTTGATTGAAGTTGGTCAGGGCCACTTGAGGATGGCATTTACTTTCCGCAAATCCATCTGAACACCACTTGGGGTCAGGACAAACCCAAGAAACTCGACCTAGGTAGTGTGAAAGAAACATTTTTCCAATTTGGCATACAATTTATGTTGCCAAAGTTTTTCAACTACAGCACGAACGTGCTTCACATGGTCTTGTTCAGAAGATGAGTACACCAGGATATCGTCAATGTACATGACGACACAGACATCAATTAGCTCACGAAGGACATTGTTCATAAAATATTGAAATGCTGCCGGGGCGTTACAAAGCCCAAAGGGCATCACCTGGTATTCAAATAGCCCGTACTTGGTACGGAAGGTAGTCTTCCATTCGTCCCCATTTTTGACTTGTACGAGATGGTACGCCCCTCTGAGATCCAACTTAGTGTAAATACGAGCACCCTTTACTTGGTCCAGCAGTTCCGGGATTAGAGACAGGGGGTACCGTTTTTTTACAGTTACTTGGTTTAATGTGTGGTAGTCGATACAAGTTCTTAGATCTCCTTCCTTTTTAGGGACGAAGAATAAGGGCGAGGCCGCCGGGATCTTGGACGGGCGAATTAAGCCGTTAGCCAGGTACTGATATAAGTATTGCTTTAAATGAAGATTATCTGGTTCAGTGAGGGCGTAGATTCTACTGCATGGAATTTGAGCGCCAGGTATAAGATCGATCTGGCAATAATATGGTCTATGAGGTGGTAAAGTGTTGGCTCAGTCTTTCTGGAAAACATCCTGAAAATCCTGGTAATCCTGAGGTAGCAGATTTGTTCGACTCATGACTGTTGCAATTTTCTTGATCGCATATTCTTCTGGATAACAAGTATGGGCACATTCTGAGAAGGTCACTCTCTTATCGCGCCAATCTATGCAAGGAGTGTGTGTTTCTAACCACGACATTACCAGAATTATTTGGAATTGTGGAGCCTTGATTAAGTCGAACACAATGGTTTCTTGATGCCCATCTTGGCCCAACAGTGTCATCTCCATTGTTGAGTGAGTTACAGGACCAGAAGCGATCTCTGTTCCATCGACAGTGGTGACTAAATCAGTTGTGGTCTTTTTGCAAAGAGAAAGATTCATCCTTGTAGCCAATTTCCGATCCATATAGTTGCCTATGGCTCCGCTGTCGATGTAATCTCTGACCGCATGTATATGAGATGGTTGCTGGTGGCTAATAAGGATCATTGGCAAGGCTAGATGAGAGGTCTGGGAGTCCTCCTTTGCACTCGACAAGCGGACCTCTACGCTTGTCGTGCGGGGCAGTTTTCTGGCTCTGATTCAGCGCTGATCTTGTCAGCAACCCCGACTGCTTTCTTGGGTGGTTTTACTGGACAGTCTCGTAAAAAATGGCCAGCTGTTCCACAATATAAGCACAATTGCTGCTGCCTTCTCTTGTCTCTTTCTGTTTTGGATAATGGCCCCTGAACTCCTCCAATTTGCATTGGCTCGGACGTATCTGTACTTTTGTAGATGTTGTCTTTTGGTCGCACCAACACCTGATTCTCAAATCTAGCTCGGTCAGCCTTCCGGTTCTGTAGTCTATGGTCCAGCTGAACCACCACGTCAATGTACTCTACACAGTCTTGAGGTGGGTTGACCACTTGCGCCAATACATCTCTTAATTCGCCTCTCAACCCACGATGAAATAACGTAATTCTTTTGTCTTTGGGCCAGCTGGTTTCCACCACCAATCTATTGAAGGTTGCAATGTAAGTTAACAGGTCCTGATTCCCTTGGCGTAGGGACAGAAGTTTGTTATTTAAAGCTTGACCTTGGGAATGTCGGGCGAACAATTTCTCCATGTTCTGCTGAAATCCCTGGAAATCTCGGAGAAGGGGGTCATCTTGATTAACTAGTGGTATGGACCAATCTGCAGGACTGCCGCTGAGGCATGACAGTACAAAGGCCACTTTTGATTGATCATTCGGAAAGGCTCCAGGCCTACATAGGAAGTGTAGGCAGCACTGGTTCATAAAAACTGCAAACGATTAGGGTCTCCCGCAAAGCGTTCTGGTGGAGCCAAAGGTATAGCTCCCGGTAGGACCACCTGCACTGGGTTGCTTGACTGAGTTGGGGCTGATGCCCCCAATCCAGGTAACGGCATGTGGCCAGCTTGGGATTGGAGTATTTGTCTGGCGAGGTCGTCCGTACTCTCTTTTGCCACAATCAGTTCTCTTCTTAGAGCATTGATTTCTTGTCGAGCTGAATGTACCTCAGCTCTGAGTCCCCCCAGAAGCTGGGCTAATTGGTCAGTCTCTGAGATTTTCATGGCGCCCAGGTAGAGGTTTGTGTAGAGCAGTGGTATTCAAACTGTGGGTCGCGACCCCCTAGGGGTCCGCGGGTGTATCCCAGGGGGGCCCTGAGAGCTCAGCATGAAAAAAGATTTTTTTTTTTTTTTTTTAGATTGGAAGACATGGGCAGGGGAGCATGAAACTGTCTCAGGCAACAATGAAAAAGTGGCCCACAGTTGTAAATGGATATTCATTCCTTTAGTCACAGACTGGGCCTCATTACTACTATGGCGGACCAGTAACAACGGTGCTGGTAAGCTACCGGCACCGTTGCTACCGTTCCGCCATAGTAAGAGTTGTGCTCGTGGGTGCTTGACAGCCCCCGCCAGGTCTGACCTCAGCTCGTCGGATGCACCAGCACCGTTATTAACGGTGCCGGTGCATCCAAGCTCCCCATTCCCATTTGAGCCATATGGGGCTCAAATGGGAATGGGGATCTACCGGCACCTTCGAAAGGGCAATTATCATGTCCGCCTAACTCGGCATGACCTAGTAATTGCCCATTCGCGGGTGCCAGACCCGGAAGCAACTCCAGTGGCAGCCGTGCCGGTTTTACCGGCACAGCTACCGCCAGAGTAGTTGTGAAGCCCACTGTTTCAATAGTACCCAAAGGGGTGCTTTGTGTTAAAATGTAAGTAAATTGTGATATATTCAGCAACAATGGTCAACATTACTAACTGCATAGTTAAGTAACTCATCAAAATGGTCCACATTGGCCAAAATGGTGGCCCATTTTGATTGGCCCAAACTAGCATTTTACATTTTTGGTACAGGCATTGCCCTATAGGCCTGTCCGAGCCTGGCGGCTCATCCATAATGGCAAGAGGCGCCCACCCAGTGGCCCCTCACCCATTATGGTGGAGCTAAGGAGCCAGCCCAGTGAAACAGTGAGCACTCCCTCAGCTGCTTTATCCAGCTAATGGAGTGCTCCTGGGCTGGCTGAACTGTCAAAGGGAAACACTGTTTCCCTTTGACAGTTCAGTTTAGTTCCCCAGCCGCACATGCTCACTGAACCATGCAAGTGCTGGGGCGTTTTGCTTCGCCAGCATTGCATAGCTCATTGGAAATGCTGGCTGGGGCACTGCATGTCTGTATGTCCGAGGGGGAGCTCCTGCGCCTCCTCGCACATACGGACAGAGCAGCTGGAGCAGGCCGTTTCAGCACCCACACACAGGCCAATGCAGAAGGTACGTTTATGTTCATTGTTTTTATTTAAACATGTGTATGGATGCGTTATGAGTGAGTGTATGGTGATGGATGCTCATGTGAATGATAAAGTGATTGCTGTATGAATGTGCAGCGCCTTGCATATACACATAATCATGTTCATTGTGTTAGGACCAGTGGGGCCCAGGGGACAGGGATGGTATCTTTTTACCGGACATCTATCATTCAAAACCCTCTGCCTTGTCCACAAGGCTTTCTGGGGCCTGGGTCCAAAATACCTTCAGCTATTCCTCCGCAAATACCTCCCCTCTCGAGCTCTTCACTCCTCTACCTCCAACTCCCTCAGGGTCAGTCGTTTATCAAAGAAACGAGCTGGGGGTAGATCTCCGTCTTCGGCTGGGGCCTCCCTCTGGAACAGCGCCCTGCCACTCTAAAACTTGAGGAGAACCATCTTTCTTCCTGCACTTATCAGACCTACCCTGTCTGCTGCCTTAAACGTAGCACTTGCAAATTGCTGGCTGCACTACCACTGTTTGTTGCCTTTATTATTTATTTATTGTTATTTATCTGTTTCTCCTCTGCTTCGCACTTTCCACTTCTCCCCCCTTCCATGCACTTTTCCCCTCACACTTGCGCGTTCTCAATGTCACTGGGCCTAGTAATATCGCTGTTTTATTCTCCTCTGTTCCCTCCCTTGCCTTGTCACGCTCTGAAACACTTGTGTACGAGCGCGATAGAAATAAAATATCAATGCCTGCCCCCAGGACTCCCAGCAACAATTGCAAACTGTTTGGCTATTTACCCATTTTTTGTTAAAAGTATGCTCTACAATGCAACATTTTAACCTATTATTTAAAAAAAATTCACAGGGGGAAACCCCCCCGAACCTCCCCTTAATGCCCCTCCACTTAAAAAAGATTCACCAGCCGCCACTGGCCCTCAGACTGTGTTGGGAACGGGATGGGGGAACCGAGGGACTATGGTGGGAGCACAATGGGCGGGAACCATGGGATAGTGATGGGAGCAGAGTGGGGAGAGCCCTGGGTGTGTGATGGGGTGGGGAGAGACCAGCGACTGGGTAGGAGTGGGATGAGGGAGCCCAGCGACTTTGATGGGAGCAGGTGACGGCGCGCAATATATACTGTCCATTTGGCATTTCTGGGGGGTCCCGACCTGCCCAAATTTTGCTCAGGGGGGCCCTGGCCAAAAAAGTTTGAAGACCACTGGTGTAGAGGCTTCATTTTCTGTTACGCTCACCTGGCGCCGAACGAAGCTGGACTGCAGCGGTCTCCACCAGTGTGACTCGTAGCGAAGTGATGAATGACTGCACTTGCCCACTTAGTTTCGTCTTTCTGGCATGAAGGAAGATTTGCTTAAAATGTTGAAATGATATGTTAACCAGCCGTAAAGAGGAGGACCGGCTTCCACTTTCCAAACTCCTTGTGCCCCCTTCTACTATGTCTCACCTTAATGTTATGAAGGGCAGGCTCTCCATCCTGCGACTGTATGCAGGGGTGCGTCGAGATTCAGGGATCCAGTTAACTTCACTGATCCTGTAGCTTTATGGCAGAGTTGCAGATAACGATTACTCTGAGGTAAGTCTTTATGCCAATACTAGATAGCATGAATTGCTTTAGAGTTCAGGTTGCCCAAAGTTCACTCTTGTGCCTTTTCTTTGCAGATTCCCCTTTGGGATGCACAAGATGAAAAGTGACTCCCCTCCGGAAATGATGAGTAGAATTACCAAGGTAAGTTACTATACTTGCACGATGCAATAATATCTAAACATCCGATATGTTTTTCTGTGCAACTAATCTGCTGTCCCTTTTCTCTTCTGCAGGTACGGTGCCTCCGGAGCGAAGATCGTGTGATGGTGACTCATGGAACCGCAAGCGAATGCAGCTTTTGGTGAGTATCTATGCTGCGTGAGATTGAATGTCTTTAGAGAGGCGCAGCTCACCTGATGTTTTCTTTTCCTTTCAGCAGGTGCGGCAACTCCGGGACGGCGATCGTGTGCGTGGGCCTCATTGGATCGCAAGAACGAACAGCATTCAGGTGAGTATCACGCTGCACAATGCTCAATGTCTTTAAAGTGGTTCTAACTCTGTGCGGTTAACCTGGTGTTCCTTTTCTGCAGATGCGGAGACTCCCAGATGATCAAGATGGAGAATCAGGTAAGGGTCTTTTTCTAATCTTTACTCTCTCCTTCCTTTGCAGGCACGGATCGCGATGACCAGGACAGGCGTGGCTGCAGACAGGACTGGAGCTTGCAGACACGGTGAGCGTTATGCTGCAGGAGTGCAGAATAACGCGAAGCATGTTCTGTTCTGCGAGCATGGTATAAATAGCTTCCCAGAAGTAGTTCCCAGGTTAAGTAGTCCCTTCAAACACACCCTATTAAATAGTCCCCAGGTAAAGTAGTCCCTTCAATCAGTCTCAGACTGGGCTGCACGTGGTTCTGTTACTCGGTAACCTGTCTTGCCTGAGAAGGCAGTATGAACCCGGCACCAACGGCGCCAGGACGGAGTCCAGGAAGCCCTTATGCAATCCTTTGGGGCCTTAAAGGTCCCCATGGGTGCCAGTACCCTGGGCAGGCTGGTCTGCTCCTGATGTCTGGGGGCAAACACTGTGACAGGTTTTCAAATTTCTCCTAAAGGTCCAATAGGAGGGTTCCATTCTCAAGAACCTGGGGAGATTGTTCCAAAGCTTGGCGGTGACAACAGAGAAGCTAGAGACACTTGCATTTTGGCGACTGAAGCTGGGCACTTTGAGCAAGTGATTGGTTGAGGATCTTAGTGGGCGAACAGGGGTGGATTTTTCCAAGCACTGTGAAAAGTAGGCCGGTGCTGTTTTGGAGAGGCACTTGTGAACGATGGAGAGTATCTTGAAGTTGATTCACCCTCGGATCGGTAGCCAGTGGCTGTCTTTTCTGGCTTCTGAGATGTGGGCATGTTTGGTAAGGCCGAGGCCGTATGGAGAGCATTATTTTGGATAGTCTGTAGTTTTTTCAAGTTGTGTTCCTAGGTGCCAGCAAAGAGGGCGTTACAATACTCCAATTTGGCGCTGGCAATTGTGAGGCAATTGGGTAAGGAGATGAAAGGCTTTCTGGCCAGTGAGTAGTTTGGCTGTGTGGGCGGCAGTGGAGGAAATGGCGTTAACTTGATGCGAGAGATCGAGTGAAACATCCAGATAGAAGCTCAGGGTTTTGGCGGCAGGGGAGCTGTGGATCAGGTTGTTGTCGATGTTGATGGATTTATACTCCGGATCCAGTTTGCAGAGAATGGTGGGGGAGCCAACAACGAGTCAACAGTTGCCAGCCTTTTGTTGCAGGAGTAGGAACATTTGAGATACCTTTTGATTCTTAGTTTGTTCCATTCTCTGTGGGTTCTTCCTCTTCATAAATCAAACAGCCATTGGGGTCATTTTGCAATCCCAAGAACTGCATACCCTTTGCTTTTAAGCAAAAGCAAAGGGTATGCAGCTCATGTCCTACTGTGACATTCCACAGTATTCTTATTGCATTTGTATTTAGAGTAGTGGCATGAAAAGGATTTAACATTTCCGCTATGCATTTCCTCCACCTTCAAAAGCCTCCTTGTTTCACCCCAGCATGAGATTTTCATGCTGGCATAAAACCAATGGATCCCTGTGGAGTCTGCTTGTTTTAGTATCTTTTAAAAGCAGGCAGATTCCACAGGAATCCATTGTTAATGTTGCATTTCATACATTGATGGCAGAAAGCTTTTTTCACACAAATAAGGAGTGAAGGTAATTTCACCTGTTTTTATATTTCGTTTCTGCACACTCTGTTTTTCAAATGTGGAGGGGACCGAACAGCATGTTGGTGCTCTTGTTGACACTCCCCTCCACCCAATTAGCATATTTGATAAAATTGCCTTGTTTGTGTGCTTCATCCCCAAAACATGTTTTCTGAATCCTCAATACGTGTACGAAAGTGGTATGATTCACATATTAATAAGATTTTATTTTCCATGTGTTTTTCATACAGTTTAATAAAAAAAACGGTCCTTAGTGGCTAGTAACCCTTAATCATCCCGCCACTCTCATCACATAGTGCTTCTGCTGCATACAACATGGTGGGCAACGCTATACTACTCCATCACCTTCAACAGATGATGGGGATTGAAACAGTTACTGTGGAAGGGTTTGAATCATTCAGTCAGAATAGACCTTGTCAAGTGAAACTGGGACAATTCCTTTTCTGCAATAGTCAGAACTGTGTGGTGTTCCGTTGCATCATTTGATTTCTTTCCCTCTCCAACATGTAAAAGAAACCTTTGCCCTTCCTCAGACAATCGTTTTCACTACTCTTCCAAATCTATGTGGCAGATGTCCAACTAAGTATGTGCCTTGCGGAAGACGACTTGGGACATTGTCCCATATATTTAGTAAAATTCAGGAGTTCATGGTGGCCAACAGCTTCTGCATTAATGCGGAAAAAATAGATGTACTGTTTGGCTTGCCCTACCTAAGTGTCCTGTATTGTACATACTCTTTCGGCCTATGCTGCTACCCAATCAAAGAAACACTACACAAATGCACTCCAAACTTAACTAACATCAGCAAACATAAAAACAATCCCAGACACTGGGCCATACCCTTATGAACACAAGCCAGTGCATACAACCATAAACACCAGTCATTCTACACATGAAACACATTAAAGCACACACCAACATAACTTTCTCCTGCATACAACTAACAACCATGACACTGGACCTTCCTTATGGATACAACAAGCCAGTACGCCCAAATATACTACCAGCCAGCCCACACAACCAACTCACACGCTAGACAACACACACAGACACCAGTTTCTCCTTGTGCTGTACCTATCCTATCATTCTATCTCCACTAACACACCCTAACCTCTTTTCTTGCAGAGCCACGTTAGTGTCTGGAGATAGCCCCTTGGGTGGTAACGTTGCGCAGTATAAGACAACGTAACATAACAAAACCTCAGTGACCTCTTTGATTCAGACCTCTACTATATGCTGTAAATCAACATAGTAGGTAAGAAACAAAATGTCAATTCAACAACCCTTAAAATCATGCTGTTCCTAAGATACCTAAGAAAGATGATCTTTTCAGGTTATTGTACCTCCCCCATGTAGGCTACGGTAACAGTATATGCCTTGGCACCCTATGTGTGCTAACCATGCAGCTTCCACTGATACAAAACAGTACAGTCAATAATGGACACCAAGAAGCAAGAGTGCATTTCTACAGTCCTGGAAGTCCTTCACTTCTATCTGGGTACTACTAGACAATCTTCAGGATGTTGTGAATCACCCCTGGATCCACAAACTAATCCCTGACAACCTTTCCTGAACACTGTCCTCCCTGACTCCTACACTAAGGAATGCACTAGCAGATGATCTGAGACATTTGATGGATCACCTGACATTCTGTAAGAGGCTAAAGACTCTTCTGTTCTCACAGGCTTTCCACGACAGCACCCCTCCACCTCCTCCAGCCAGCTCTAGACCACAGGCACTTATTTGTTTTCTGCACAGTTCAAAACACATCTTGTTTGTGAATTTGGGGGCGGGTGGGTGCTTTAAAATGTGCAGAAATGCCACAACCCCTACTTTGTACTATTGAACAAAGGAGGGGAGAAGGGCATCTGAACAATCAAATCTATGATACATATATGCAGATGCACATCGTCAATTCAGTTAACCTTTTTTGGGGCAACACGATACAGTACTGTATCTGAACACTTGCACCATAACATATTATTTGAATCAGGACCAATGTGTGGTTAAGGGATGCTCTACCATACCCTTTACCCAACACCCTTCATGCCTCAGTGAAAGGCCTAGGTTCATGGGCGTAAATATTTCCTTTCTTGCTGCCCACTGCCACCTCACGAACGCTCTACTTCAGTCCACCAGGCGACCTTACTGACCTGCCTTTTCTCTCAGTGTCACCATTTATATTGTCTGCTCCCATCCATGCCTCCATCCTATCTAGCACCTTGGTACTGTTTGTGCTACTGAAGAGAGGGTCCCTGGAATGCCACTCATGACCGTATGTGCATGACAGCCCAAAGACTAAGAAACGAGAGATGGCAGTCACTGTTTGGCCAGTCCCCAGGAGGGCCAGTAAATTCTACATATGTGAGCAGATATTCTCTTAGACAACCATTCAAACCCTTTCCAGCTGAAATCTTTGCAGATACAGGTGCCTCAACGCTGGAACAGGTTTACTAACGATAAATATACAGCTGTGCTGACATCACTAGAGACACCCCAATCTAGTATTGTTAGCCATGAAGCATACTCGCATCCCTGCATGAAGTTACACAGACACACACGTGCACACATAAAGAACATGCATACACAGTTCTATACATAGAAGACAGATACATGCACATACTGTCGAAAGTCTTTCTTATTTTTCTTTCATTAGCCAAATGCAGAAAAGCAGGAAAGCAGGAGTCACGTAAAACAAGCTTGCAGCAGCTTATTCTAACTAGCCATATGAAACTTCAGGTACATATATAAGGAACCTGGAAGAACCGAATACTACTAACCTCAAGAGAAAGAAACACAATAATACATATATAGACAAAGAGAAACCATAGAATAACTGGAGTGAAGGTGCATAAAGCCACAGGCCTCAGAACGAGGAATGTAAACATACAGACTCTGCAGCACAAACCAAGGGGCCAGTGCCCGCAGACAAGGACATAGGCGGGTGGACAATTCCAGACTCCAGGGGCAAGGAGCCGCATGCAAAATAGTAGAATAAATCCTCACTAATTGCAGCACAAAAAGCTCACTTTTGTGGTCCTCACCCACGTGATGCAGCCAAGCCGAACAATAGCAATTTACCAGCGGTGGGAAGTGCAGCAGTTCCCAGAGAAGCAGACAATAACTGATACATGTGTTATCTAACAAGGTTGCAACCTGCAGGAACTCTCTCAGGCTAGGTGGATATATCAGTGACAACAATGGGAACACACAGTCTTACTCACCACCTTGAGAAGTTACACTAAGCGCTGAGAACAGAGCGGGGTCCCAGGCCTGAGGAGACCTGCTCCAGTCAATCAGGGAACACAAACACTAGGGTGGAGGGTAAGGGGCAAGGGCCAATGGTAGGCTTGCGACCCTGCAACAATGTAATAGATAGTTTTGGGGTAAGTCTTAGGCAAGACCACCTGACATGCAAACGCCAGTTAGATGACACCTAAAGGTGTCTTCTATAGGCACTACCACCCCAGCCACACAATAGTTTGGGTTCATAGGTT
The DNA here is from genome assembly GCF_040938575.1 of Ambystoma mexicanum. NCBI lineage: Eukaryota > Metazoa > Chordata > Amphibia > Caudata > Ambystomatidae > Ambystoma > Ambystoma mexicanum. The sequence goes on along the minus strand of NC_090930.1, from coordinate 494,320,979 downwards.
TTTGGGGAAGGGTTCTAAGTTGTGATGACATTTGCTGACAAACACTCCTGAAACTGGCTCAGTAGCTGTGATTGCTGGACATTTCTTTTCTTGTATGATCCATGTCTGTTATGGAAAATAAAGAACGGTTCTAACTTGCCCTTGGCTGAGTCCTCCATCATTACAGGGGGAGGGTTTGCTGGGCCTTGGCACCCTGCTGAACGGTGACTGTGTAGCATGAACCTTCGTCCTCTAGTATACTTGTTTACAAATTGGTAGCAGAGGATGGTTCACTATGCCCGTTCGGCATAGATCAGCCCCTTCCGTTGCAATGCCATGGAGCACGAGTCACACAGAGGTGCACCCCGTGCAGAGGCCGTCAGGAGCCACCTTTGTGAATATCCTGCCCGTGGTCCATGAGCACCCCAGCAGACCAGAAGGGTGGTGTGGCAGTTTTGGGGAGAGCCAGTGACTGAGTGATGGCAGTGGATCACGGAGTGCAAGTATTGACTCAGCTACACAGCAATCTAGAGGGGTGGTAGAATTATGTTGGGTGTGGGGTGGTAATGAGTATCGCTCAGTATCGTTGAAGTATTGTTGAGTATTGTGAAGATTAATTGAGAAAGGAGTGGAGGTAGATGTTATTTGTTTGTGGTCAGGGTACATCCGATCTTGAGGTAAAAGGTTCAGGCGGTTAGCCTAGACTATTGATTTAAGGGTCTGGATGAGAGAAGGTATGTAAATAGTGGATTCCCTGTGGATTGGGCATTTTAGCTTGAGCTATGGATGATGGTATCCCCATGTATAGGGCTTAGCAACTGACGCTAGCTTGAACCGCGGAAAGTGTTCTTCTGGTTAAGTCTCGCTGAGGCATTTTATCTACAAGGCGACGCTGTATGTACAGATTGAGCACGTGAAATATTGGTATCCCCTATTAGGAGGCAGGATGACGGCCATGGGTATATGTTGTTTTGTATTTGTGAAAATAGTGGTGTAATTGGAAGATGGTATTGTGAGCACTGTCAGTGGTTTCACTTATGAAGTTTAGAGGTGACATCACCATGGAGGTTTATGTGTAGACCCTGAAAAGCACAAGGTGGTGTGACAGAGTTGTGGGTTTTTTGAGGTGGTGCACGGAAGGCGCATGCGCAAGCATAGTGGGTGTGATCAAGGAGACAGACGGTTGTAAGGAGCAGGTACCTGGAGCACTGCCAAGGTACTGAATGAGAGCTGGAGAGGCTCACCAATGTATGAATAGCACTATCAATTGAACATTTGTAGAAAGTATACCTATTAAGTGACTGTGGAAGTATCAAAAACCCTAACTTGGGGTCAAGTAAGTATAAACAATAATGTATCATGGAATTAATGTGCAGGCCACACCCCTTCAGCACATTTGCCGATCCCTTCCACGATACAAGGACAAAATGTGTAAATATAGCACAGAATGGACAAAGAGCACAGATGGTAAACTGCCTAAGCCATGGCCAAAGGGACGGAAGCTTCACCAAATATGGGCAGCAACCGTTACATACTGACATACAAGAGGTTTATAAGGGGAAAAGGTTGAGCAACCGTATGGCAATATTTGAGCTCTGGAAAATGTTCCAGGATGATGGAGGGGATGTGGCGTGGCATCAGTAAGGGCTGGGCCAACAAGAGACCCTCGACAAAAAGCCCTCATCCCCAACATCTCCTCCTCCTCCTGAACATGGGAATGAAGGGACAGCAGCAGGGGTACTGGGAGTATACCCTATACAGGAATTGAGAGCAGCGGCGGGGCACACAAACTGGAAAGGAAGGAAGGAGAGAGAATGCAAAGAGAAAAGCAAAAGGCAGAAGAACTAGAGCAAGAACAGTGAGAGTTGAGAAGAAAGAGAGATTGAGGAAATAGCAAGGAAAAGGGAAGATGAAGAAAGGGAAAGGCAAGTACAGATAAAAAGGGAGAAGAGAAGGTTGGAAATAGAGCGGCTCATAAGAAAGCGACCGTGAAAGGAGGAGGAAGAGCGCGCAGTGAGAGAAGTAAGGATTTAGTTCGGTTTAGCATGTTTTGAGGATAACATGGAGAGGGAAGAGCAAGTAGATAGAGAATGGAACCAGAGGTTTGAAAGGCCAGGTACGCTTCCAAGCAAGACCAATACCGGGTGCTCCACAAGGGGAGACTGCAGTGGTATGATTGACATTGAGGAAGTGCAGCGGGGAGGAACCATGTTGAGAAGGTGAAGCTTCCAAGACGATATTGACAGCGACGGCAAAGATGCTGAGTCAGACAACGACTTAAGAGGAAGTGAGGACGAGGGACATGGATGGCCTGTCTGAGGAAGTTTGTGGACGGGCACAGACCAATATACGATAGGGGGATCGGGCAAGGATGGGAGTGGATTGCGGGGTGACAAGGATAAAAGGGTACATCATTCTAGGTCTATATCGCGCAGCATCAACAGGTCTACCCTGAACACACAGAGACTAAGTGACCTTCCAGCATGCAGGAGGGGAAAACTTACAATGGTGTTCACTACCACCAAAGACACAGGGGGACTAGAGAGGGAGATTGGGTTGACACAGTTCCCCTGCTGGAGAAGGGGGGGGGGGGGCGCCCACAATATATACCATGGCAAAAGATCAACCAGGAAAACTTGAGGTGCAAGCTAATCGCATTGACTGCGGTTGCGGGGAAATGGATATACAAAATGGAAAGAATAACAGCAGGACAGACACTAGCGGTAGGGGACATTATAGGTTTATTAGCGGTGATCCTCGGAGAGGCTGCCGATGAAGTATGGAAAGGGATGGATATCCAGGAGTAACCACCCAGAACACAGCGCACGATGGTTTGCCGAGAGGCTGTATGGCAAGCTCTATGGGTGCAGAACCCAGACACATTAGTTATTAGCACGTTCATGGCATGCAAAATGGCGGAAGACGAAGAGGCGCTACAATATATTCAGGCTATTCGAGAGTTATGGAGACTTTAAACGTGAGAACTGTGGGATAAAACAGTGGCATTATTTTATCATGTAGTATGTCAAGGGTTACCAAAGCGGGTGCAAAAGCAACTAAAGAGGTTGGTGGGGATGGAGGTAAAGCTGTGGTCATAAATTCAACTTAAAATAGTACATTACTGCAGGTTACTGCAAGAAAGTGCAAAGAAAAGGCACGAGGTGAGAAAGCAGGAGGATGTGAATTAATGCAGAAGAACCTGTCTAAATACACCATGGAAGGGGCAGTGTTAACAAGCACAGGAGGACATAGTGCACCACAGACACATTACGCTCTGTCGCCCATGGGATGGTGGTTCATGGGGTGGGGCATTGCGCTGCATGGGTTCCGAGGAAGAGGGGGGTCACCTTACGGATGCAGGTATGGGCATCAAATGCAACAAAGAAAAGAGGGGTTTTCGGGCGTGTATCGTGGATATGGTCAACCAGTAAAACAAGGCCCAGAAGGGTTCGCTGGGGGGTACCAGAGCAAATGAGAGAACCACCCCAGTGGTGGGTTTGCAGACAAGTAGGGCACATCTCTAGAATGTGCAAGAGCAGAGGGGGGATGCAGCAGAATGGGGGAATGCAATATCAGCCAACATATGAAGGAGAAAAGACTGAGTATTATACACAGGACCATACAAAACGGCAAGGACAAGCAGCAAACGCATACCCGCAGACACATCAACCCATGACACAGACATCACAAATGCAGCCACCAGCGCAACAGTATTTGCAGACACCCCAGATACCAAAGGCACAGAATAACACGCAACTATTACACCCGGCACCATAAACAAATGGGACACTAGCACGCACAAACTCCATGAGGATGACTCCCAATCGGAAACTAGGGGGATCTACCGTGGTGGAACCAAACCCATTTGCAGGGAAAAGAATGTCATTATACCCTCAATAAGACAGCCCGCAGACAGACCTGATTTGTTCCATCCTATCGATTACACCCAGCCCGGCGGAGGAACATTGCATAGGGGTGACGTTAAGTGACGAGACTCTCTTTTTTTGTAGAAACAGGGGCAAATAGATCCTGCATCCGGGAGGAGAGGTATAGAACGTCAGGCAATGCCATGAATGCTCAGGGATTTTCTGGGGTGACGGAATTTGTTCCTTTTACAGACAATCTTACACTTTCTATAGGGGAGCATGAACTAACTCCACCATTACTATATTCTGGACAGACACCTGTAAAAATAATGGGAAGGGACTTCATGAGCAAACTTAACATGACCATCTCATTCACTGACAAAGGGATAGTGTGTTCCACACCTGGGATCCACCTTCGTAATGTGAGGGAAATTATTCAAGCTTATAGTGGATGCACTGTACAGAGGGGGGTGCCACCAGATGAAGTGCTATTCCGATATGGGGCTGAAGTAATAATAACATGGCTCCCAGGCATTCAGGGAAAATTGTGACACTTTATGAATGATACATGTTTAGACCAGACTACCACTTGGCGAGAAAGAAGGGACGATATTACCAGTAAAATTAGAGGCAGTAATAGTGGGAGACAACAGACTAACAGTTTATGGAATAGATGACACCGGATGAGCATGGAGCTAAGTGATTACGGTGGCAGAAGGTGATAGAGTAACTACCATGACAGATGAAGAACTGTTCAAAGACAACTGCTCAGACCACAAGGTGGTGTTCGACATTAACATTACATAATGGGTGAAGATACACTTCAGGGAGGTGCCACAGAGAATGGCGATGAAGCAAGCACCACAGACATTTCTCGAGGAAGACTTGGCAAAGGTCCCCAGCATCTTATGGACCACAAGTGCTTATGACATAGGGCTTCTGAAAGGGATAGGAGCAGTGAAAATAAAACTGAAGCCAGGAGCAATTTTACCATGAGCTAGGCAATATCCCCTGTCATGGGTGGCAGATGAGGGTATCTATTAGACAACTGCAGCAGTAGTGAAGCAGGGCATCTTAATACCATCAGAATAACTGTGCAACATGGTGGTGTACCCTGTCAAAAAGACAACGAGGGACATGGTGTTTTATACAGGACTTGCGCCTTCTCTACTATATTGTAAAGGGTGAATTTCCTTTAGTTCCGAAATCCAGCCACAATTTTGTGTAGCATTCCTACAAAAGCTACCCACTTCACGGTTATAGATTTGAAGAATGCCTTCTTCTCTGTACCATTACACCCAGACTCAAAAGACTTAACTTTGTTTCCATATAGAAATAAGAAGTGGAAACACATTAGACTTCCTCAGGGGTACTGCAAATCACCTTCAATATTCAACAGGGTCCTTCAAATGGATTTAAGAAATATACAGTTAGAAAGGATTGCTATACAGTAGAAAGACAACATATTAATTTGCAGCAAAACAGAGGCACAGTGTAGAGATGATTCCATTCACATGTTGACTGTGCTTGCAGAAAAAGGGTGCAAGGTAGACAAAGCTCCATTACAATATTGCCAGAAAGAGGTGTTGTACATTGGACAACTGATATCACAAGACGGACGAAGAGTGACACCAGAAAGAGCAGAGGCAATACACAAGACAGCAATGCCCACAACCATAAGACAAATGCAACAGTTCCTAGCACTATGTAATTACTGCAGAACATGGGTGTTTGACTATAGCATGTACACTAGGCCCTTGTTAAGCGCACTGAAGGAAGCACAGATAGGGGAGGGCACCTTACAGTGGACCAAAGAAATGACTGGGGCATTTGAGGAGCTGAATGAAACGATATGCACAGCTCCAGTTTTAGGGACCTCACACTATCAAGATTAATTATTCTTATTCTCACACTCCAATGGAGTGGTTATGACTGCAGTACTGACACAAAATACAAGCATGGGGAACAAATCGCTAGCATATTACAGTGGGAATTTAGATCCAGTGATGAGACGACATTATATGTGCAAACAAGCACTAGCTGCTGCCACATTCACAGTAGACAAGTCAGCAAGCATTACCATGGGATGCAACACCACTCTACATGTGGAGCATGCACTCTTTGCAATACTGGAAAGACCCAAAAGTACATAAACTACACAAAGAGCTTCAGGGTATTACTGTCAAACCCAGCCCTCAATATAGTGACTTGTCAATCGTCGCCGAACCCATAGAGAATGGGGACTATCTGCACTACTGCACCGCCAACATAGAAAACCATAACGGCATCCCAAAAGTACAGGAGAATGCACTTGAGGGGGGAACGTACTTTACATACTTTACATTGACGTGTCATCAACAATTGACTAGGCAACAGGGGAAAGACATACTGGGACAGCATTAGTGAGGTTAAAGGAAGACGAGAGGAGTGAGGCGGTGACAAGCGCACGCTTATCGTTGCATTGTTCTGCACAGGGTGCAGAGCTAGCAGCTTTAACATTGGCACTGGAACATAGCAAAAACAAAGAAGTGACGGTATATTCAGATTCATCCTACATGACATCCACATTGTATTCTGGGCAGTCACGTTGGCTCAGGAGGGGCTTCAGGCATGCTGATGGGTCTCCGGTGCAGCACGCATTCCTATTGGGCAGACTGATAGAGGCACTCCAATTCCCACTGTGCATGGCAGTGGTGAAGTGCCAGGCCCACACGAGAGAGGAGGACCCCATCTCCAGGGGCAACAAGGCAGCTGATGTGGAAGCAAAATGCACTGCTTATTTTGGGAATATTTTAGAAATTGATACTTCTTCCCCAGCACGGAACTATGTACGAACAATGATATTAAAAGAAGGATATAACACATTACCAATGACACAGATTATGGAATTGCAGGGAGCTGCACAAAGTGAAGAAAAGGAATTTTGGCTAAAGATGGGGTGTGCCGTATCTCCGACAGAGGACTTATGGCAACAAAACAATACTGGGAAAGTGGTAATGCCATTCTCATTATTACCCACTGCACTGACACTGTTACACCATCCTACCCATGTAGGGAAGGAAGTGCTTGCTGCTCATATTGGTGAAGATTGGTTCTGTCCTACTTTGGCAGAACATGTGGCAGAACTTATGACGAATTGTCTTGTTTGTAAACAATTTACAGTGAGTAATACACTAAGGGTAGTGAGAGGAGCCATACCTCGCCCAATGGGTCTATTCCAGCACCTTCATGTCAACCATGTTGACATGCTCCAAGTGTGCCAGGGCTAACGCTACATGATTGTGGTTGTATGCCCATTTTCCCGATGGATCGAAGCCGGTCCCTGCTCATATTCTCATGCCATTAGAGCAGCAAAATTCCTGGTTTGTGAAAACTTCCCACGATGGGGCGTATGTGACGTCTTGTGGTCTGACAATGGTCCACACTTCACCAATGAGATGTTTCACCACATTACAACCTTGTTGGAAATACAACCCAAATTCTGCTTTGCTTATCACCACAAGCAAACAGGCTGTGTGAGCACCTCACGAGGCTGCTAAAGGAAGGCTGCTGAAGGAAGGTATTGCCAAAATAAAAAAGATGCTCAACAAAAGTTGAATGCATTGTCTGCCTTTAGCGTTATTCGCATTGCACGACCACCATTTAACCCCACATGAGGTGGTAAGCGAATGGTGCATGAAACGTCCCCTGCTTCTCCGACTAGGCCATTAGTAGATTCAGAAAAAATGTCTGATATATTGGGGCAAGAAATGTACAAATACACTGCTCCCTTGATGGCTAGTGCCTCTTTTATTTCTCTCTAACTTCAGGGACAACGGGAGAGGCCTAAATCAAGAGAAGAAAACAACAACCCAGGAGCAAACAAAGAACTTCTGAAGCCTCCACAGCTTTATCCCGGAGACCAGGTTCTTTTAAGAAATGTCACGCGTCAGTGGTTTACAGGACCATATACAGTAGAGATGTACGTTGAATGTTCGTAAATGAAAATATCGTTGACAAGCAGAGTGCATTACAAAAGGGCGCATTAGAGAAAATCGAACAAATTCAAAATAAATTATATATACATGTATATACAATTGAAATATTAGTTTTAACAAGGATACGCTAACTGATCTCAAGCTGTAACAGTAAATCAATCAAGAAGCTGTAATACAATGACAATGTAAAATCGCATGAGATCTTGTTCAAGAAATGCCAAAATGACGCAAAACCCCAGACGTAAGGCAGGCAAATGCGTAGATTGTTATTTGTGAGAGAAAACAAATGTTTTGCAACATAGATCCAAACCAAAGCATTTAAATATATTGGTTTTAATAACAATGATTGGAAAAACGGAGTAGACAATTAAGGTAAATATATGAGCAAATTGGGGTGAATTTTGTAAAGATAATAATAGTAGTGGAGGAAAAAGAAATTGATTTTAACATTACATTATTTGTTTCAAATTTTGTTTTGTAGAGAAAACAAAATGGCTTTGGAAGAAGCAAATTATATTATATCACACAAAGGAAAAAGACAACTCTTCCATGAAGGGTATATTTATGGTGAAGAGCAATCACAAAATTAAAAAGCATGGTACAAAAATAGTGACTGTAGAGGAAGGGCAAGTACCGTAAATAACCTGGTTACATTTACAACTGGCCATAATCATGAACCCATGCATGTAAAATAAAAGTAAAAGAAAATATTAATAAGATGAAAGAAAAATCACTAAATAGTATTGGAACAGCAGAACAAGTGGCAAGAGAAATCCTGAGAGAACTATCCCCTCATCTCACAGGAGATATGCCAGGTTTGCATTCATTTAAGCACCAAGTAATTTATAAGAGAAAACTTTAAAGTAAAGAGCCAAAAATACCAAAAAGTATGGATGAAATAATAATACCAGAGGAAATGAGGTACACCAAACAAGGTCATAGATTTTTACAATTCAATAGAGAAACAAAAGAGAATAGATTTTTAATTTGAGCATCTGATGAAATCTTTAAAGACTATCGACGAGCACCACATGGGTGATGGACGGGAAATTTTAAAGTTGCCCGAAACCTTTTGCACAACTATAAAGTGTCCTTGGAAATGTTAATTCAGATTTCTTTCCTATGCTGCGTATGCTAATGAGTAATTGACTGAGAAGGCATACAAGGAAGCATTTGGACAATTAAAAACATGAATGCAAAACAAAGGGATTCAGTCACAAATATGCATCGTAGACTTTGAGTTAGCAGCTATCAAAAGTGTGTTAACAATTTTTCCTGAAATCGAAATACAGGGTTGTTTTTATCATTTTAGCCACAGTGTATAGCGAAATAAACAACGGTTTGGGTACCACAATAAATATGTGAGCTAATGTGAATTTCAATTTCACGTCAAGCAATTAGGTTCTTTGGCATTTGTACCAAGAGAGGAATACAGGCATACGTGACAATATTAAATCAAGACTATTACAAACGCAATGAAAAAGAAATGATAATGTTTTTAAAGTACTTTGAAGACACCTGGATTGGAAGCCAAATATGATATGCTAGAAAACAACCTAAAGTAAAAGTAGAATTCTGGAACTGCCATGAGGCAATACTTCACGGAACAGCAAAAACTAACAACAAGTTGGAGGGATGGCATCATGCCCTAAATGTTACCCTGGGAAAACAGAAACCAACAATTTGGAAATGTTTGCATGTAATTATTTTGGAGCAAGGAGTGCAGGACACAGCAATTATAAAAATAATAAGTGGCAAAATGTACAAACTAAATAAAAAAAGTGTTCAAAATGGACAGAAACTAAAGGGAATGGCTGATTATATTTCAAGACTTGCCTTCAACGTTCTGTTAATTGTCCTATAAATAAGAACATACGAATGGGTTAAAACCTGGAAATTAATTGAGAAATGTAGCTTTTAAAAGGTTGGTTGTTAATTATATTGTATATTGACCAAAAATGTGTTAAAGACAATATTTTGTAGGTTATTATATTGTGCAGAAAATTGAATTACTCTTATTTTATTGTATTGAACACAATTTTTCATTATAACTATTTTAGCAATTGTAATTGAAGGTGCATGAATATTACTGGTCAGTAGATGGCAGTATAAAAGGAAATGACATGAAATCAAAAAAGAAGAAACGAACGAGAAAGAAAGGTATGTTTCATTATTAATTTGTCCAAATTCAATATAACAGTCATTCGATTTTATAGTAGTGGCAAAATTCGAAAATAAAGTGGATTCAGTATTTTACATACAAGATTTTCATTCAATTCCATACAGTAGAGCAGGTCACAGATTGTGCAGTAAAATTGTGAGATAAGAAGGCTTGGAATTAACTTGGGGACATGAAGCCCTGTCAAGCGGCGCCCTCTCGTGGCACCAACAACGAAAGGGCCAACTATCCACAAACAGAAAAGCAAAACGATCACCTTGGAACATCTCAGCCCACCACAGGTGAACTATGATTACTCGCTCCAGAGCAAGAGATATAGGGAGAGGATTTCCTACACATCCAGAGTGAGGATACACTGTCTGTTTACTATTTTTCTTTCCGCACACTGACAGCATTCATCGTGAAAGATATGACTATCATTATTGCATTATCCGATGCATCCCCTTGATCCTCATCCTGAGACTTTCCAAGGCCAATTTGTCCACATTGTTAGGAGATTGTTACGCTCACCTGATATCCCCGGCGGCGTCTGGAAGGCTCTGAGATCTAGAACCCTGGATGCGTAGTTGCCCAGTGCTAAATAATGAATCTGCAATTACAGAAGGGAGCGTTTGTGATAACTGTCTCTAATAGGTGAATCTCCCACCTCCCTCTGACCGATTCCCTTCCCACTGGGTTCTTTTCCCACCTTAGTTATTTTTAGGGTGAGCTATCCGTCCTGCGTTCTTGTGCAGGGGCGCTTGATGTTTGTTGGCGAGCTGCCCGAGTTGCTTCACTGGTGCAGTACGCCTTCCTTGGGCCCAGGCCTGCTGTGACCCCGAATCTGCTGGTAGGCAGGTAGGTTTGTTAATTGTAAGTCTTTGTTCTGTTTATGGTGGGACTTCGTTAATGTCTTTATCTCCTTCTTTTCAAGTACGAAGGTCTTCATGCTGGCGTGCCGGATGGAGAGGCACATTTCTAGGTAAGAGAAAGTGCGAAGCACAGCGCTTTTATTGTCTTTTTAAAGCTAACCTGTGTTTTCTTCTTCTCCTCACAGGCCGCTGTGGTGCTGCGAGTGGATGAGAGAGCAATGAAAAACAGGGCCCCGGAACCTGTTAAGGTGAGTACAGCGCTGTGCAGTTGTTTAATATTGAAAGCAAACCTGGATATGTCTCTTTTCCTTAGATGTTGCTGTGGTGCTCCGGATGGAAGCGTGATGTAGCGCGATGGAATTCAGGTAAGACTGATGGACTTTGATGTTTTGGAAGAACTCATTCTAATATTGTTTTTCCCTTTCTCGTTATTGCAGGTCGCAATGTTCGAACAGCAGCTGTGGTAGCGGTTCGCCAGAACCCCTTAAGCTAGTACTCACAGGTGAGTGATGTTTTTTCTTCTCTCGGTTTCAACAGATTGCAGCCCAGTTGAGATGCTGAGTGTTGGATGGTGTTTTCTCAGATAAAACAGAATAATCAGGAGCTGGACACGGTGAGCATCACGCTGCTGGTTGCAGGATAACACGAAGCGTGTTCTGCAGTCAGGGTGTAGTTTATATAGCCCAGGTAAAGTAGTACCAGGGGAAGTAGTTCCAGGCCTGCCACACCCAAAACACTAGACCGCATGGCTTGGTTCTTAGAACTAGACTGTGTGGATGCTTCCATGTTGGATCTAAAGGCCCATGTACATAAATAGGACCTTGTTTGAAGAGCCCTTCCTTCCTACATATGAGCCTGGTACCAAAGGCACCAGGACTGGCTCCAGGAGCTCTTTTGCAGTGGTTTTAATGCCTTCAGGGTTCTGGTGGGAGCCTGCTTGTGGCACATCTTGTGCCCCCTCACAGTGGTCATGACAGCACTCCCCCCCAAGGCCCCTCTCGTGGTATTCTTCCTGTCCGGTCCGGGTTTGGTGGGGTTATCCAGGTGAAACCTCTTAATCAGACGTGTTGCGTGAATATGTTCATTTGGTTCCCAAGTTCTGTCTTGGGGCCTGTACCCTTTCTAGTCCACTAAACAGTACAGCTTAGATCTGGTACAGTTCGAATCTAGGATGTTTTTAACTTCAAATTCAGGCTATCCATCAACTAGCACAGGTTTTGCTGGTGTTAAGATTCAGGTTCCTGGTTGTACATGTTTTACAAGTGACACATGGAACACCGGATGAATTTGCATGCTTGTTGGTAAGGCTAACTTGACGGCCACCGGGTTTATCACCGATTCGATGGTATAGGGTCCTAGATATCTTGGACAAAAGGTCTGGGTACCTTTAATGGGCACATGTTTTAATGCCAACCAGACTTCGTCTCCAACTTGGTAATGGGGAGCTTTCTTTCGATGCCGGTCTGAGAATTTATTTTGTCTGTCTTTGGCTTGCAGTAAATGTTCATTTTCCCTTTTGAAGGCTTGGGTTATGCTGGTGTGTAGAGTCTTTACCGCTGGCATTTCCAAGGTCTTGGGGGAGTCTAGTTCAGAGGTACGTGGATGTCTTCCGTATATTGTGTAGAACGGGCTTTGTCCCGTGCTGGTGTGTATGGAGTTAATGTCTGCGTATTCTGCTATCCATAAGAAGTCTTTCCAATTCTCTTCCACTTGATGCAGCATGCAACGTAGATACTGTTCTAATGTCTGGTTTGTTCTTTCTGTTTGTCCATCCGTTTGGGGGTGATGGCTAGTAGATAATCGAACATCGATTTGTGCCATGGTCCAACATTTCCTCCAGAAGTTGGATACAAATTGGCTTCCACGATCTGAGATTAGGACTGAGGGGAAACCATGCAGTTTTATAATCTGTTCAAGAAATGCTTTTGCCAGACCGGTAGTGTTAGGAAGTCCTTTGAATAGAATGAAATGTGCCATTTTAGAGAACAGGTCTACAACCACAGAATGGTATTAAAACCTTGACAGGGAGGTAAGTCTGTAATAAAATCAAGAGAAAGAGTATGCCAGGTAGCCGGTGGAATATCCAGTGGTTGTAGAAGGCCAAATAGTTTCTGTTTTTGTGATTTATTCTGTGCACATATCCCACAGGATAGAACAAATCGAGCAATGTCCTTACGCCAGGTTGGCCACCAATAATTCTGTTTAACCTTGGCTAGAGTCTTAGCAATTCCGGGATGGCCTTTGATCAGGGAATCATGATAACCAGACATGACCAATTCTTGCAGATCTTTACTTGGTAGATATAGTCGTTCCCTGAAGTAGAGTAATCCATCCAGAACCGTGTGATGTTCATTTGGGAATTCCATTTCTGCAAGATCTCGGGGTTCATTAAGGTTCGAATCTTATCTCGAAGTTCACTCAGAGTCAATGTGGTGGTGAGTCCCAGTAGTTTTTTCACTTGGTATGATGGCAACAGGGTCCAGGGTACTGTTTGTTTTCTCTTCAACACCCATACGAGACAAGGCATAGGCCTTCCCATTCCGAACTCCCGGTCGGTATGTTATTACGTAATCGTATTCTGCGAAGAATAGAGCCCACCACAACTGTTGTGACGATAGGGCTTGTGTTGACTTTAGGTATTGAAGGTTTCGGTGATCTGTGATTACTGCAATGGTATGTCTGGCACCTAATAGATACTGCTGCCAGGCTTTGAAGGCTGATTTTATTGCCAACAATTCTTTGTCTGTAATTGCATAGTTAAGTTCTGGTGGTGAGAATTTATGTGACCAAATGGCCACGGGGTGTAATTGGCATGTCTCAGGATCTCTTTGAAAGAGAACTGCTCTCGTAGCTATGCTGGAAACATCAGTTTCCACTACATAGGGGAGATCAGGGCGAGGATGTCATAAAATTGGCGCAGAGGTGAATCTTTTCTTGAGGTCTTGAAAGGCCTGTTCCGCCTCTTCAGTCCATTGGAATTTTTTGTTGTTTTTTTCTCAGTAACGATGTGATTGGGTGGACTATCCGTGAGAAATCTGGAATAAATCGGCAATAAAAATTTGCAAAGCCGAGCATGCTTTGGGTTCCTTTAAGTGAAGAAGGTGACGTCCAATTAAGGATGGCATCTTCTTTGTGTAAATCCATCTTGACTCCCATTGGCGAGAGAACAAAACCGAGGAACTCAACTTCGGTGACATGGAAGGAGCATTTCTCGAGTTTAGCGTACAGTTTGTGCTGGAAAAGTTTTGCAAGGACTGAGCGAACATGTTCCAAATGATCTCTTTCAGAGGGGGAATACACCAGGATGTCATCAATATAGACCAGGGCACAGACATTGATTAATTCCCGTAATACATAATTCATGAAGTATTGGAACTCTGCGGGAGCCTTGCACAGCCCGGAAGGCATTACCTAATATTCGTACAGGCCATACTTGGTGCAAAACGCGGTTTTCCATTCATCCCCTTTCTTAACACGTACAAGGTGGTATGCCCTTCTGAGGTCTAGTTTGGTGTAGATTCGGGCATCCTTGACTTGGTCCAACAGTTCTGGGATAAGGGGCAAAGGGTAGCGTTTTTTAAATGTGATTTGATTAAGTGCGAGGTAATCGATGCAAAGTCCTCAAATCTCCTTCCTTCATGGGTACGAAGAATAAGGAAGAGGCTGCCGGTGACTTTGATGGGCAGATAAACCCATTAGCCAGTTATTGATCCAGATAGGACTTCAAGTGGAGATTTTCGGTTTCCGTAAGTGCATAAATTCGACCACAAGGAACCTGTGCGCCAGGTATCAGGTCGATCTTACAGTCATTGGGCCTATGTGGCGGTAATGTGTTAGCCTGTTCCTTCTGAAAAACATCTTGATAATCCTTACATTCTTTTGGTAAGGTGTCCATTGGTTCCGCGATCCCCGATGCTATTCCTTGAACAGATTTCAGGTTTGTCTGTGGTATAGATTTCGGGTAGCAAGCGTGGGCGCATTCGTCGGAAAAGTTCAGTCTCTTTGCACGCCAGTCTATGTAGGGATTGTGAGTTACTAAGCATGGCATCCGTAAAATCAACCGGAACTGAGGAGCTTTGATGAGGTCAAACGTGATTGCTTCTTGATGTCCATCCTGACACAGAAGGGTCAATACTGTTGTGCATTGGGTTACTGGTCCTGAAGCAATTTCTGTACCGTCAACAGTAGTTACCTTTTCGGTTGTTGGTTTTGTGCATAAGGGAAGTCCCATTTCTGCTGCCAGATCTCGATCTATGTAATTACCAACTGCTCCACTGTCTATAAATGCCTCTATGGCATGCATCCGTGACAGTCGTTGGTGATTGATCAAGGTTACTGGTAGGGCGAATTTGTGAGGTCTGTGACTCATCCTTCTCGCTCGATAAGCAGACCTCTATGCTTGCCGGGCCTGGTAGTTTTCCGATTCCTTTCCATCATCTTCTTCCTCTGTAGCACCTACCACCTTCCTTGGAGGTTTCACTGGGCATTCTTTGAGGTAGTGACCCAATTTACCGCAGTATAGGCATAACTGTAGCAGTCTCCTCTTGTCTCTTTCAACCTTGGTTAAAGGGGGTCGTACTCCTCCAATCTGCAAGGGTTCTGTGGTATTTTCTGATGGACGTTGAACATTATCTCTTGAACGTATGTACATGGCACAATTTTCGAGTCTACTTCGGTCTGTTCTTCGATCCTGTAATCTCTGGTCCAACTGAACTACGAGGTTGATAAACTCTGAACAGTCTTTAGGTGCGTCTACCACTGGAGCAAGGACATCTTTCAGGTCTCCTTGTAGGCCCCGATGAAACAACGTGGTTCTTTTATCTTCTGGCCACCCCGCTTCTATGACCAGTCTATTAAAGGTGGCAATATAAGTCAGCACAGCAAATCTTGATTCACTTGGCGGAGGGACAGGAGTTTATTATCAAGAGCTTGTCCATGCAAGTGTCGAGCAAGTAACTTTTCCATCTCCTGTTGAAAACCCCTGAAGTTCTGCAGTAATGGGTCATCCCGCTCACTAAAGGTAATGACCAGTCTGCAGCACTGCCACTCAAATATGATAACACAAAGCCCACCCTCGCCTGGTCGTTTGGGAAAGCCCCAGGCCTGCAAAGAAAATTGAGGCGGCACTGGTTCATGAATGTTGCATACCTTCTGGGGTCTCCATTAAACCGTTCAGGTGGTGCCAGGGGTACTGCTGCCGGCAACATTATTTGTACTGTATTGACTGATGATGGCGTAGTGATGGATGGGGCGAATCCGGGCAATGGAGCCTGCCCCGCCTGTGTTTGTAGTAGCTGTTTGCTTAGTTCATCAGTATGGTCTTTTGTGACTATTAACTCTCGTCTTAAGGCATTGGTTTCCTGCCGTGCTGCGTGTACCTCGGCGCGTAATTGTCCCAAAAGCTGGGCTAACTGATCAGTTTCAGATGTCTCCATGACGCCCAGGTGGATAATGTTTAAAGGCTTTGTGTTCTGTTACGCTCACCTGATATCCCCGGGGCGTTTGGAAGGCTCTGAGATCTAGAACCCTGGATGCATAGTTGCCCAGTGCTTAATAATGAATCTGCAATTACAGAAGGGAGGATTTGTGATAACTGTCTTGAATTGGTGAATCTCCCACCTCCCTCTGACCGATTCCCTTCCCACTGGGTTCTTTTCTCACCTTAGTTATTTGTAGGGTGAGCTATCCGTCCTGCGTTTCTTGTGCAGGGGCGCTTGACGTTTGTTGGCGAGGTGCCCGAGTTGCTTCACTGGTGCAGTACGCCTTCCTTGGGCCCAGGCCTGCTGTGACCCCGAATCTGCTGGTAGGCAGGTAGGTTTGTTAATTGTAAGTCTTTGTTCTGTTTATGGTGGGACTTCGTTAATGTCTTTATCTCCTTCTTTTCAAGTACGAAGGTCTTGATGCTGGCGTGCCGGATGGAGAGGCACATTTCTAGGTAAGAGAAAGTGCGAAGCACAGCGCTTTTATTGTCTTTTTAAAGCTAACCTGTGTTTTCTTCTTCTTCTCCTCACAGGCCGCTGTGGTGCTGCGAGTGGATGAGAGCGCGATGAAAAACAGGGCCCCGGAACCTGTTAAGGTGAGTACAGCACTGTGCAGTTGTTTAATATTGAAAGCGAACCTGGATATTTCGCTTTTCCTTAGCAGATGTTGCTGTGGTGCTCCGGATGGAAGCGTGGCGTAGTGCGATGGAATTCAGGTAAGACTGATGGACTTCGATGTTTTGGAAGCGCGCATTCTAATATTGTTTTTCACTTTTTCGTTATTGCAGGTCGCAATGTTCGAACAGCAGCTGTGGTGGCGGTTCGCCGGAAGTCCTTAAGCTAGTACTCACAGGTGAGTAATGTTTCTTCTTCTCTCGGTTTCCACAGATTGCAGCCCAGTTGAGTTGCTGAGTGCTGGATGGTGTTTTCTCAGGTAAAACAGAATAATCTTGTTCTTGCAGGATTACAGGAAGATGCTGAAGACCAGGAGCTGGACACAGTGAGCGTCACGCTGCTGGTTGCAGAATAACACGAAGCGTGCTCTGCAGTCAGGGTGTGGTTTATATAGCCCAGGTAAAGTAGTACCAGGGAAAGTAGTTCCAGGCCTGCCACACCCAAAACACTAGACCGCATGGCTTGGTTCTTAGAACTAGACTGTGTGGGTCCTTCCATGTTGGATTTAAAGGCCCATGTAGA
The DNA here is from genome assembly GCF_040938575.1 of Ambystoma mexicanum. Lineage (NCBI taxonomy): Eukaryota > Metazoa > Chordata > Amphibia > Caudata > Ambystomatidae > Ambystoma > Ambystoma mexicanum. Next base: position 494,303,450 of record NC_090930.1, on the reverse strand, counting down.
TAAATGGGACCTACTTTGGACAGCCCTTCCTTCCTACATATGAGCCTGGTGCCAAAGGCGCCAGGAATGGCTCCAGGAGCCCTTTTGCAGTGGTTTTAAGGCCCTCAGGGTTCTGGTGGGAGCCTGCTTGTGGCACAACTTGTTCCCCCTCACAGTGGTCATGACAGAGATCCACCAGCATTAGGAGATGCCATCCTAATGTATTCGTTTGTGTTTTCCTGGCCTATTCAGCACAAACATACCCTCAGTTGAATAGAGGAAAACCCTTCTGTACTTGCAGTCCTTCGTGATCCTAGAATACACACAGTTTGGGAACAATTATTTCTGCTTGCAATGACCCCATAACAAGTTCGCAGGGTTTCAGTTAATAAAATATGAATGCCAATAATGCCTTTTCTAGTGCATTGCAGGTGGTAGAGAAACATCTTCAAAAATACACTTTATTTCGAAAAGGAGTAAGTAATGGGTGATATTATAAAATAAATGCTTATTGTGTTCTGTGTTTTATTTTTGTGTGGTATTTTTGCCCTCATCTTTTGGTGAATATCATATGTTAATATAGCTGTAACCCCTCCTAAGACAACCCAAATGTTGGCAGGAGGAACTACCATGTCAAGCGGAGAGGTAAGCACTGTGAGTACAGTAAGAAGAGGTAGATGCAGTGCTGATGTAGATATGGGAGGGATATATCTCACTGATACTGCTCAAGTATCTAATAACATTTGGTACAAGCACATGACTAAAGTAGGCAAACAAGCCATAGGGGAGAGCTGCTATGTCTGCTCTCTTATCCCTTATGCCATGAGTGCCTCCAGAACGTTTGTGGCAACTGAATAACCGCAGCAAGAGCACAATGCCTTATGTACCTGTCCATGTGTACTATTGGAAGAAGATTCCAAGGGAGAACGGCAACATTGAGATGGATATCCAAAACAACATTCCCATACGAAGATAGCTACATCAAAATGCTTGATATGATTGACAATTATTGGAAGAAAGACCAGGCTATACAATACATAACTGACTGCCCACAAACAGGAGAGACAAAAACAGTAACAGTGAAGACTTACCATGTCCTAAGAAGGGGCCCAAGGAAATAGGAGGAGAACCAGGATGCTGGGAACAACCACAGATGCTTGTGTACAGCCAGGTGTACACAGCTGAAGGATGGAAAGAAGGTGTCATAGGGAACAAAGCACACACACTCCTAACAGTTCCAGTAAACACAGTACAGGCAGAGAATGCCAAATGCCTAAATGAATGGGATGCAAATGCAATGTTACTGACCTGGGTGGAAAATTAAGCTGGACCAATGCCCATAATACCACTGAAGAAAGCAGCATTGTGTTTCCAAAATGATGGAGCAGTAAATGTTGTAGAAAACAAAGACTGCACGCAGACAGTGAAGCATCCAGGTGTGACGGTTGGGACAGCAGTACTCATGGATAATTATTGGGCGTGCGGATTGAAGGCGCATGAAAAACTGCCACCCAAAACTGGGGAGGTGTATTTTCACTAGTGCACATCAATACACCATCACTGGTGGTCCCACAAAAAGACATCAAAACAGAAGGCTTCCCTCAGATGGACAGTACCAGAAGAAAGAAGAGGTCAGTTGAAATGAGTAGGGTAAAGAGACAGAACTACATGTCGTCAGCATCAGAAGTGTCTTTGGACGACTTACCACCTGAGCGCTGACTCTTCAATGGGACAGAAATGTTCTTCGCATCAGTAGTTCCAACTGTACAGACATACACAAATGCAAAATGGCTCCAGATTACAAGGTGGGAGCTTATGCAGACCATAAATTCAACTATCAACAGCTTCAATGCCATAAAAGAAGAGCTCTGAGCGGTAAGGTTGATGGCCCTCCAGAACAGCTATGTTCTAGATCTAGTGACAGCATCAGAAGAAGGAGTTTGTGCCAAGATCGGGTCTTCTTGCTGCACATTGGTACCAGCAAATGACGAAGCAAATGGAACACTAACTGAATCAGTTACCAGACTATCGAATGTGCATGACAAAATGGAGGAGGAAGCCAAAGATGAAGGGAAAAATCAAAGCTGGCTATCATATATATTCTCATGGATATCCACATGGATGGAGGATGGACTAAAAGTACTATTAGCTGCACTTATACTAATATTGTTGACTTTATGTGTGATCAGGATATGCATAACACAGTGCAAGAAGACAACAGAGAAAACAGTGGGGATGAAAATATCGGTAGACAATAATGGTGAGGATATGATATGATATGATAGGTTATTTATAGGAGGGCAAGATAGTAGAAGCTCACTGTTCCCGACTGAAATGATAGCATTCAATGATCCCTGAGACTATAAGTAATATTGGGCTAAATGGGTGTGTTGCAACGCAGAAGGCTATTGAAATTACATGAGATGGAGTTTTGATGACCATGCAGTTTACAATGGATATCTTGGCACAGTAACAAAGATATGTCTCCCAAGAGCTGCAGTGAATAGATTTGGAGATGTGGTCGGCAGGTCAACCATAGGGGGGACTGAAGAGAGGGTCCCTGGAATGCCACCTGTGACCCCTATACGCATGACAGCCCGAAGACTAAGAAACAAGAGATGCCAGTCACTGTTTGGCCAGCCCCCAGGAGGGCAAGTAAATACTACATATGTGAGCAGATATTCTCATCCATTCAAACCCCATCCAGCTGACGTCTTGGTGGGTACAGGTGCCTCAACACTGGAACAGGTTGACTAACGATAAATATCCAGAAGTGCTAACATCATTAGAGACACCACGAAATAATAATGTTAACCACAAAGCAAACTTGCATCCCTCAGTTACATGGACACACACGTGCACACGCAAAGAACTTGCATACACAGTTCGATATATAGAGGATAGATACATGCGCATACTGTTGAAAGTCTTTCTTAATTTTCTTTCATTAGCAAAATGCAGAAATGCAACAGAGCAAGAGTCACATAAAAACAAGCCTGCAGCCACTTATTACAACTAACCATATGGAACTTGAGGGACATATAAGGAACCTGGAAGAACTGAATACTACTAACCTCAAGAGAAAGCAATACAATAATAAATATATAGACATAGAGAAACCATAGAACAACTTTAGTGAAGGTGCACAAAGCCACAGGCCTTAAAACGAGGAACATAGACCTACAGACTCTGCAGCATAAAGCAAGAGGCCAGTGCCCGCTGACAAGGACAAAGGTGGGTGTACAATTCCAGACTCCAGGGGCAAGGAGCCAGCTGCAAAATAGCAGAATAAATCCTCACTAATTGTAGCACAAAAAGCTCTGTTTTGTGGTCCTCACCCACGCGACATGGGTGAGCCAAACAATACCCATTTGCCCACTGTGGGAAGCGGAGCAGTTCCCGGCAAAGCAGACAATAACTGATACATTTGTTATCTAACAAGGTTGCAACCTGCAGGCACTCTCTCAGGCTAGGTGGATATACCAGTGTTAACAATGGGAACACACAGTCTTTCTCCCCACCTTGAGAAGATACACTAAGCGCTTAGAACAGAGCGGGGTCCGAGGCCTGAGGAGACCTGCTCCAGCCAATCAGGGAACACAAATCCTAGAGTGGAGGGCAAGGTGTAATGGCCAGTGGTATTCTTGCGGCCCTGCGACAATGTTATAAATAGTTTTTGGGGAAGTCTCAGGCGAGACCACCTGACATGCAAGGACCAGTTAGCTAGCACCTATAGGTGCCTTCTATAGGCACTACCTCCCCAGCCACCCAACAGTTTGGGCTCATAGGTTTTTTGGGGAAAGTTCTCACAACACATGCTAACAAAAGCTCCTCACAGCTCAGGAGCTGGGATTGCTGGAAACTCGTCTTGTTTTATGATCCCTGTCAGTTATGGAAAATAAAGGACAGTTCTAACTTGCCCTTGGTTGAGTCCTCTGTCATTAACGGGGGAGGGTTCATCAGGCTGAACGGTGACTGTGTAGCACAAACCTTTGTTCTCTGGTATACCTGTTTACGCTGTGCTATAAATCTTCTATATTCTTTTAGTAAAGTCAATAAATACTTAGGTTCTCTAACCACATTCCGACTTCCACATGGTCTATTCTTGATCGAGCCACTCCTCACCTGGCAGGCAGGGGCCTGGCCTGGCAGTTCTAATGGGATTACCATTCCTAATCAAACAATCATATATTAACAACAAACTGGGTCAGAGGTTTCTACCAGTCCCACTAGGTGGTACAGGCACTCATTGAGCCCATCACTCAACCAAATCCAATAAGAACATTCTGTAAATATAATCCCTTGAAACTGCCTCATATAGATAACTGAGATCAAACCAAACCTACGTGTATACAATATAACTACTTCATAACTCACACATGGCCCACCCAAAGGATCCACATGCATCCACAGGATCACAATCACTCACCTCCGTTTCCTACATCCACCTCCTTTTGACCATCATTCTTCACCCTCTTTACCATTCTCTTATCTTTCCCTATTCTTTCTTTTCCTTGCACACACCATGGCCTGCATACTCTCGGCAAGGGCACAGCCCGGTGCTCTGAGACTGCTACAATGGTGATTTGGTACAGTATAAAAGCTCCTTAACTTAATTTAGCATAACCTGATATGGAATCAAGAGTTTATACTTAGCAGCAAAAATCAAATGTGGAATCAGCTCCAACTTTTCAGTTTGTGAGGAGTGCTATCAAGCTACACCTTGCTGATGATGCCAAGTGAGGCCAAAATATTTCTGGGGTTGCTTGTAGTCTTGTGAAGAAGTAATGTGTTCAACCCGTTTGTACTGGACTGTCCTTTTCGGGGTGGGACCAACCCTGATGTACATTACGTCTATCCCCTTTCTGTAATAGTTTGGCAGGTTGAAGAACAATGGACTGGAGGGTCGCCCAAGCAGTGCCAGAGGTTAGGATCAATTCTAAACCTTCCAGTCAATCCCTCTTTTGTTAAGCTGACAGAGGGACATTGCATAATTTTGAGAGGAACGGTTCACGGCATGAGAAAACACTGCATTACTCAATGTGGGAAAACCCAAGGTCTAAAAGAGCATGACCACATTACACATAGTTTGTGTCAGTTGCACAGGTCCTGAGACACCCAAAAAGGGTGAGGGTAGGCCATCAGGAGACACAGTTACAAAGAGATTGCAGAAGATGAGAGTTGTGTTGCCAGAGGTAAAATGTGAACCGCTTTAATATTTCTCAGCATTATCCATCCACAATAGAGGCCTGGTCACATACACTGCACAAGTCACATTTCCATTCTGACCCTGCTTCTACTATGGATTAGCACCATTCTGGATCACATAAAACCTTTTCACGTGCAGAATTGAAAGCAGTGTTAATGTTTCAGTTAGGGTGCCCTTCGTTTTATTTTACTTAAACAAGTGTTAGTGTAAGGTGGTAAAACTGTTTTATCATGATTCTTAACGAGTCATTACTATTTATTCATGCACAGTACCTGCATCACAGCCTTATTGCATGGCCCCTATGTGGTGCCAGCCATTCCTTTCATTCCATCTTCAAAAATCACCCCTTCTATGCATCACTGTTTCTTTTTTCTCCTTCTATTTCCCTCTGCCTCAGTCAGTACGTGAGTGAGACCACTTGTATAGTACACACTGTGTAAATGAATCACCTCTTTGGCACAGACATTAGTCTCCATCTCCCCTCCTTCTTTGTATCCTTCTGTTCTTTCTTCAAGATTGAAGAAAATATAATGGTACATTGCAAGGAATGGACTAGCTGCTGAAGGTGTTAGGCCAGAGGGTAGGTCCCTGGCACACGTAACCCAGCGGTTGTGATTGGAGGTCATTTGTGTAGCTGATATGAATTAACCTCAGAACAAATGAAGGGCCTAATTCACGGGAAGTGTTTTACAATGGTGCAATCCCATAGAACAACACTCTGAATCAGACCCCAAATCTGTTCAAAGAAAGAGCAGTCAAACACACGTGTTATGCGATGAGGTGCAAAATGTACACTGGCTCTTATTTACCACCAACAAAATAATAGCCCCCCAAAAAATAGTTTGTGATCGTGTGGGCCCTATCACTGCACCCTGAGTTGGAAGTTGGTTAAAATGAAAATACATTTAGACATTGTTTGCACAGGCCTTTCACACACAGAAAAAGCAGAATAAAACACATGCTGAGTTTATGTCAAAGAAGAGTTCAGGCAAACACAACAGTCGCCTCTGGTGTAAAACGAGTAACTAATGCATGGCCGAGCTTCAAAAGCAAATGCCAGTGCCAGCTACATGTAAGCAGATTGTGTTAGAGATCTTCTGTCGTGTGCCAGGTCACCAGTGTCTCTAAGCACCGAGATGTGTCTGGAAATGTGTGTATTGTGCCAAGGCCGTGTTTAGAAAAGGGACACGAATGACAAAAATGAACGTGGATTCTTTGGAAATCGGATCCATCAGATAAGCAAAGTGTAGTCTTAGGAAATATCCTACCAAGCGAAAAACTGCCTTGATTTAGCCTGGGAAAGGCTACAGTGGTGGAGGGAGGAAGGGCGGGTTGGCGGGAAAGTTAATTGAGCCTGCATAGAACTCTGAAAAGTGTTTTTTTGAGAACTCTGGCCAGTGCACTCTATGGAATTTCCAACAAGGCATCTGACGCGCAAAATAGTCACACAGGTATCATTTTAGGTCTTCATTGCGAAGTGAATCTGTCCAAATAATGCAGGAGGGAGCCTTCGATAGACGTCCAATACAACGATGTGTTATTCAACATAATTCCCAATAACAAAATCAAGGGAATGTTTTTACAACGCTCTAGGGAGGGACGTGTCTCAGCTGGTCCGTGGCAGTCTTCAATATACCGTACACATTTAAATGGTTCTTATGTTAAAAAACAAGAAAAAGCAGGAAGAGGATTGGAACTGTCCTGTTTCCAAAAGTGATTACAAGAACAGCTGGAATCGATGTAAAGGATTTAAGGTAGGACCAGGCTGCCAACATACGAGCGAGCGAAGAAGCAAAGCAAATCTGTCCAGCTGATATAAAAGGGGATTCGCTGTGATGCACGTTTGTTTATTTATTTATATAGTGCTCCAAACTCGGAGGTATCTAGGGGCATTACAAGAAGCTTTCAGTTTATAAGTTACATATAGAGACAGGTGTACAGATTATTCTTACATAATAAGACATGCGTTATATACAAAATGCAGTTTACAGGTTACAACAGAATGACAGTGGCAGAATCCAATGTTAGTGGTGCTAAGAGTGTAATAGGTCATTGGTGGAGAGCCAACTTTTGGTGTTTTTCCTAAAACTGAAGAAAGATTGTTCTGCTCTTAAAGTTGTAGGTAGGGGGTTTCCCAGTTGGGCAGCCATAACAAGACAATTGCTACACCCTTCTTTTTTCAGTTTAAATCTGGGGACTCTTAGGCAAAAGGAATTTGAAGTCCTCCAGTCGTGTTGACATGTTTTTGACAAATTTGTCCATTAGGAATTGCAGGGCTGAATTATTTAGACATTTGCGAGTAAGGGAGACAGTTTTAAGCTTTATTCTTTCCTTGACTGAGAGCTAATTATTCTTGCGTCTGGCCTCCGAGATGTGTTGTCTTCTAGGAATGCTTAGGGCAGTTCTACGAGCATTGTTTTGTAGACTTTGAAGTTTGTTGACAATGTATTTGTTAGCACCTAGGTAGAGTGCATTACAATAGCCAAACTTTGAGAGGATTAAAACTCTAGCCAAGGTAATGCAGCTCTCTGAGATAGAAATGGTTTACAGGCATGGATCAGCTTGCAAGTGTAAGCTGTTGCAGATGCCGTGGCGTTGACTTGCTTAAACATATTCAAGGCTGAGTCCAGGTAGAAACCCAAGGTTTTTACCTCCTTAGCCACTTTGATGTCTATGCCATCAATGTTGAATGAGAAGTAGTGATTATTGAGTTTGTTGAGATTAGCTGGTGCACCTAGAAGCAGGAGTTCAGTCTTCTCATCACTCAGGCACAGGCCATGTGAGGCCATCCAGGCCTGAATGATGAGATAGATATTATTCACTAATGCCAGGTCTTTTACATAATCGCCAGTCGGAGGTACCAGGATCTGGGTGTCACCTGAACAATTAGTGTAGGTGACACCCAGATGGTCTAGGTCATTGAACAGTGGCTTGGTGAACACATTATACATCGCAGGCGATACACAAGATCCCTGTGGTACTCCACAAGTTATAGGAGTGGGGTCAACTGAGGCTGAGGGTGAGAACACTCTCATAGACCTGTTATTCAGGAAGGATTGGATCCATGCTGTTGATTCTGGGGAGAAGTGAGCACGGTAGACAGATGCTTACAGAGCACATTGTGATCCACCAGATCAAATGTGGCTGACAAGTCTAATAGGAGTAGGAGGGCAAGTTTCCCCTTGTCTTTCAGGTCGTCAATCTGGTTCTTCAGGTCAATCAAGGCTGTTTCTCTGCCATGTTGGGGTCTGAAGCGGGATTGCCGGAGCCCTAGTAGATTGTTAATCTCTAAATACAACTGTATCTGGATGTAGGCTGCTTTATCGATGATCTTTAATAGGGAGTGGACTGTTGTGATGGGTATATATTTGGTTGGGATACTAGGGTCCAAAGAAGGTTTCTTTAACAGTGGTAGTACCCATGGGTCTTTCTGGTTGGTAGAGATGGTGCAAGTTTTAAATGATGAGTTAATTAGAGTGGTGATAAAGAGAGCCAGGTCACTGACAGTTTCTTTGATTATAGATGCTGAACAGGTATCTCCCTGGCATCTAGAAGGTTTAAGCGAGGCTATGATATTTTCCACTTCCAAGGTGGAAACTTGAGTGAGTTTGAATCATTGGAAAGGTTTAGAGGGGTTAGATTGGGTTCTCTGACCAGTTGCTTTAACGGAGAGGTTATGTTTTTTGATTGCTATTTTATTTTGGAGAAAGGAAATCTTGTTGGCTAATGCATTTTGTCCTTATTACAATTATCCGGTGGAGGGATGGGAGATTCCAATTCTCTTAGTATGACCAAGAGTTCTTTCGTGCTAGACCTGGCTTTGTTGATCCTATCATTGTAGGTATCACGTTTAGTTTGTAGTATTTCGGTTTTGTAGTTAGCTGTGATTTTCAGTAGGTTATCTTTGTTGGCCGTTGTAGGGTGGTTTTTCCAAATGGTTTCACATTTCCTTTTTTCAGTCCATAAGGCTTTGATTTTAGGTGTAAACCAGGCATTCAAATGGGCTCTGGGTTTACCTTTGCGCATTTTAAGGGGTGCAATTTGTCTAGGTCTTGGGTGATGGTAGAGCTGTATAGTTCAACTAGCAATGTAGGGTCATATGAGGCAGGCAGAGGATTTAGTAAAGGGCGGAGAAAGGTTCTGAGTTTGGCTACTGTAATATTCTGTTTATTCTTAGTAGAAAGTGGACGAGCTAGGAGGTTATTCTTGTTAGGCAGTGAGCAGTCTTGGATAGTAAAGGTCAGTAGATAGTGGTCAGTCCAAGGGTAAGGTTCAATAGAGGTTATGGCTGTCTCACAATTCAGGTCAGCTATCCAATCTAAGGTATCTATAGTACTGATTACACCAGACTGGAGGGGACAAACATGGTTCCTGTATCTTTTAGGGATGTCCCACGACAATCCAATAGTGTTACCGAGGTTCGATTTAATAGTGAGGGATCCCTCAAGGGGAGGTAACCCTTTGGTGAAGACGGGTAACCTCAATTACATACCATGGACAATTTCAGGGGATCCGGGGCCAGACCAGGACTATCAGGGGAGGATGAACATATTATCGAAGAGGCCTAGGCACCTGTGACCAGAACGCATACAGATCAGCCTAGACAATATGGCACAATTGGTGCTTGGAAAGGAACGTGCATTCCACAAGAACAGATGTGGTACACGTAGCCAATTTCCTGGCACAGTTTCCAAAGGAGAGCAAAGCGCATAGGAAGATTAACACAGCCCATTAAGCTATTTCAACAGGACACCCGAAAATAGAAAGACTGCCAGTGGGAGAACACCCACTGATTTGCAGACTTCTGAGAGGAGTCAGAATAATTAGACCTCTGAGAGAGAAATACGAGCAGTTACGGGATGTAGATAAGGTCTTAAGAATGATCATATCTTGCCCGGACAATGATGATCTAACAAGGAAAGCACTATCAGCCAAACTGCACATGCTTTTATGGTTACCTTCATGTAAGAGGGTATCAGATGTGAGAGCGTTAGAGGTTTATAGGAGAATCATGTCTCCACAGGGAATGACTTTCCATATTGCGAAAAGGACAAAAACTTTGTTGAGATTGGTATCATATGAAGTATTTCTGGATCAACCCAAATCATGCCCAGTAAGATGCATTTTAGCATACAAGTCCATGACTAGGGGGTTGCGACCTTAGGTGTGACTCAGTCCTAGTCTTAGGAAACCTTTTGGGGCAGTGGCGTCAGCTACACTGGCAATATGGATCAGATGGGTTATATCCCAAGTGGGAGTAGATACAGTTTGCTACAGAGCCCCTTCAGTGAGAGGGGCGATCGCCTCAAAGGCTTTTCAGGGGGGCCAGACTAGAAGACATTATGAAGGCAGCAGACTGGTTGAAAGAATCAACCTTTAAAACATTTTATTTCAAGCCAGTAGACAAGGTGGCAACGTCAGTGGTAAGTAAGCTTTGAACAAACATAATCCGAGCCTCCGGGTTTTGATATAGAATTCAGATTTTCCACACATACGTTACAGAAAGTAATCATTTTATTAAAGACACAGAGGCTAAGTAGTATCCCACCCGAGTAATCAAGCCCATGTATTGTGCAATTAAATGTTTTAATGTAATGTCATGTTACAAAGTGATGATTCATTTGGGTTTTCTTTCTCATGTCGATTACCCACCCCTTTGGACCAGCATGTTGAAATATGTTTTGTTTTTTCAGGGTCTATGGCAGAAAATAAACCAAAAACTTCATGACGTTTGCTTCAAGAGGACAGTTCAACATCATTTACTGGTTGGGATGCTACAGTTCTGAAAGGACCAGCCAAAGAAAGAGGAGTTCATGAAATGGTGGACAGGATTTATAGGGATGGACACTATCTATTGGCTTACTAAGGTCACATTTTTGGAAGACCAATAACACTATGGGCTACAAAAAACTGTAAACATATGGAGATTGCAGTTTTCACATTTTTTGCATGTTACTGATATTGCTTGATGATGATGCTCGAAAGGTAAAGATGAGAGATAAGCATAATCCTTCGCCTCTGTGTCTTGAATAGAATTATGACTTTCTTTAACGTATTTGTGAAAAATCTGAATTTTCGAACACAAATTTCCTCTTTTGGGTTATATTTTGTGTGTTGATTTTCTGAAAGGCAAATGCCAATTCAACCAGTGTATTTGGTTCGGTTATCCAAAGCCAATTAAATGGTATTTGCATATTTCACTGATATGCTAATTTCTGGTGACGTCACTCCCCATTTGGCATGTTAATGTGTCTACTCACTTTTTTTAGGACTTGAGCACCAGCCACGCATTTCGTGTACGTCATTGCCATCTAAATCGTCGAATGACCAGGAGTAAAGGAAACGTGGTGGCAAGCTCTGCACATTTTACATGCCAACTGATTGAGATTTTAGGAGCAGAGACAGGGCTGTTTCAGCATAAAACGACTTCTACGCGATTGCATCAATACTTCTACCTCAAGGCAGTGTACATGAGAAAGAGAGAAAGAGAAAGCTAGAGAGAAAGAACATAAAAGAGACAAAACGTTCTTTCTGTATGAAGAGATACCAAGTTTGACAACCAACAATACCTATGGTTACCTCTTGAGTATGATAACATCACACATTACACATCCGTCTGCACCACGAGCTATGCTGTCATCCCCGAACTGCAATGTTTGGGAATCCTCACATAAAATGTTTGGCCGAACCACACATGTAACTTTTGAAATAATATTGTTGCAGCAGAAATAATCTATCATTTGTTTGAAAAACTGTCAAGCTGTTGTTTTAATACTTAAAATATCATCTTGCAAATACAGGATGAAACTATGTGGTTCATTCGGATTTCACTGGGTAAATATGGTAACATTCTCCACCGGAACATGAGTTCGTTTCACAGTTATACTTAATGCCATTGAGAAACATTTTGCAATTGCATTAGCACGTAGCATTATGCGTGCAAAAGTAGCCTAAACAAAACATGTGGCAATAATGCTGGTGAAAATCAACTGATAAGTTTGGTTCATGTATTATCATTTTTGTTATAAATGCTGTCTCTTTTTGGATGGTGAAGTTATATACAATAGTCTACGAAGTAGGCACTATTCGCAGCCGGGGAAGGGTGCTCAGCGGGCGAGAATTCACAATCCCTGCCTGTTGTTCCAGCCACCAAAGCCCTTACCCAGGTTACGCTTTATTTTCCCTTTTTTTTCTAATTTGGGGAGGAAAAACCCAATTCCCCTTCCCCCCACCCCAACTTACCTGTCAGCCGGAGTGCAAGGCTTGAGTCTCCAGTCCCCGATGCTGCTCCTGTCTGGCCATCATCGAAATAGTAAAGCAACTAGGTTCCTTTTTGGATGACGCAGCCATTTTGGAACATGGTTTGCATGGCCGCCGTCATCTGAAAGGGACCTTGTGCCTTTTCCATTTTGATTGCGGTGGCTATTTTTTTGCATTCCTTATTTCTCCGTCGGGAGATGGGCTTGCGCAGAGCTCATTTCCGTCAGATGAAAACAAAATAAAAACCATCCGCACCCCAGTTAATCCCGGGGTGCAAATAGCTTTCACACCCCGACTGGGAGGCGGACATAGGGTTTAACGGGCCACAGCCCAAGCTAAGGCCCTTGCTTCACTCAGACCTACCAAATATGGGGCTGGCGGCCCGTTAAACCCCATGCCCTCTCCCCAGCCGGAGCCTGAAAGCTATAGTATGGCATGCGTATTTAACAAAAGGGAAAGGGTTTGAGCTTGAGCCAAAGATTGTGTGAAAGGGCATTCTAGAATCAAAAGCCCCCTGATAGGAACGTGGACCTAAATTGTCGGCGTGATTTGATCAAGTCTCCTTCTACCAAAGGCCTCATTCTGGAGTGGGAGGGACGTTCTCAGGAAGTAGCCCTATACAATATGCAAGTAGCAGTCGGGTTATTCTGTACCTCGCTCCCAGGACGCAACAGAGACAAGCCGTGGAGTCGCTGAATGCGTGCTGGACCTCTCCACGCTCGGGGATTTTCTCACGCAGATGTGATGACTCCTTATGGCACCTCCACTTTGCATAATGCCTTGAGCATGTGCACAGTAGAGCTGTGCAATGGCTTCTGCCATTGTAACTCTTCCTAAATGCAATCTGTCAGATGTTGCTTGGTTTACCTGTTGCAGCAGAACCAGGTACAGTCCACTAAATTACACCAATTCCCTGGGCATATGAAAATCCATGCATGTGCTTTCCCCAGGTGGGTAATAATAATTCTGGTGTTTTATATAATGCCCCTATTACTGGGAATCAAGTTTCAGAGCACTTGGTAACAGATGTTAGCTAATAATGTCCTTATTACCCACATTGCTGTTGTACTCATGTTATCTCATGTTATCAAATTGGTGGGGTTGGGGGAGAGAAGGGATGAGTCACGCTGGGTTGGATTTTAAACCCATGATTCACAGGATAATCCTGTTCCCAAGGGGACTGTGTTGCACTTGAACTATCCTCTTGGATTATCCATGTCTTTTTTGAGGATAGTCTACCAGACCCCACCCACTTGGCCTCTGGCCTTTGCACAATAAAGGGATTCCTTCTTCTTGGTTGTGCATGTGTTGCAGAGCAAGAGCAGAAGGAATTCCAATGGGTTCTGCCATAGCCTGTGAGGATGGTGGGAGGGGTGCTCCTAGCCCCTGAACCCAGAGCTACCCAACTTCCAAGCACCTACTGCTGCTCAGTAGACTTAATGCCAGCTCCTGTTGCTGGTTACCCAGCGTAATATGTAGGTGGTGGAAGAGGTGGTTTGCTGTCAGCAAGTGGCGTGGTAGGGGGAGGATGTGGAAGCTCCTCCTGCTAACCCCTAAATGGGGGTTCAATATCCACATTCACACTCAGCTAAGGAAAACAAATACATTGCTACTTAATTGTAAATGGGGAAACAGCTGCCTGAGCATGATGCGCAGCAGCCTGAAACAACGAACAGTCTATGGGAAATGACCTTGCGCACCCAGTACATGACCTAACCTCTTAAATCACTTATACGTTTGCCCCTAGTACTTCATAAAGCACAGGTGTGCATTCACGTACTTTGCAAAATATGTCCCATGTGCAACACAGGAAGAATAATACATTGTGTTTTTAGTTTATTGCTCATGTAAAATTAAAGTTTTTTGCTGTTTTTCTGCAGCTCGTACAGCAAGCCTGCCAGCCAATAAAAATAACAAAAACATACCTTGGCAGTGAAACACAAAACTAGTCTAGGTTCCTCACATCAGCTTCCCTGGATTTTCAATGAGATACACACTGTTTTGCTGTGATCTCTTCCGCCATCCCCAACCACACAAGAAGCTACAGGGAAAGTACAAAACTATCCAAACATATCATGGAGGAAACTGGCCTTTATTTATCAAGCCATAGGGACTGAAGGGTACCAAACGAGCCAGACTGGGAAACAACAGAAAGAGAAATAAGACAATCTAGACCGCAACAGTATAGAAGGATAGATAAATACAAAGATTGAAGTTGAAGACAGATAGGCGAAGCAAACAACAGAGCGAGGGAAAGGAAAAAAAGCAAAGGGAGGAAAGAGAGTGGAACGAAGAAAGAGGGAGCAAAAGGGAGAAGGGAAAATGAAATCAATGGAAAAGAAAATGTGAAAGAAAAAAAGAAAAAGAAAAAACAAAATAAAGGAATATCAGAAAAAAGGGAAGCGGGAGAACAAGAGTAAATGAAATGTTAAAATAGTTTAAAAAAGAGCATAGGCCATAGGAGACAAAGAGACAAAGATCCAAAGTAAATAAATACGATTATAAAGAGAAGGAGATAATCAAGGAAAGAATGGGGGAAGTAAAGGGGGTAGGAAAGAAGGGACAGGAGAAGAAAGAGCAGGTTTGGGGAACAAGATAAGGAAAGAAGGAGGGCATGTGGTGCTGGAAATGCATTGGAGGGACAGGGCCTCCATGTCCTTGTCCTGTACTCCTTTTATCATGTGTGTTCTGTGTTATTCTGCACAGGGGTCCATGTGGCACTCCTGGCAGTGCAGCTCTTCCTCTTTTGGGTTGTGGTGAACAGACCCTTAGGATACCCTTTTGGCACCCATGGGTGGTGGTACAACTCTGTACTCCTAGTGTATGTTTTGGGCACCTGTGTGTGGCCCACAGAGCAGTGTATGGGCTGGTGGTAGCTCCATGCTGAATGTGACAGGTGCTATGAGGATCCTCCATTTTGGGATACCCAGGCCCTGCCATTGGAATAAGTTTATTCCTGATAGAAGACAAGATGGCCCTTGTGGCCTCTTGCTTTTTATTGCCTGTTACCTTGTTTTCCCAAAGACCTGGGAAGCCCTGACTCTGTCCCTTCCCCTGACTGGCTGTTAGGTGGAAGTTCCATATATGGTACTGTGGGGAAGTCCAGGCCAGACTGGCTGGAGCCTTCCCAATGACTGTATGTTGTGGGTACGCCCTTGGGGTGGGACCTGGGTGAATGGAGTGTGTGACCAATATACAATGCATGTTATGGCTGTCTGGTTTCTAGTGTGTGACACAATTAATGAGACAGTCCTGCTCGAAACTGTTGTCAAAGCAGTGTGGAGTGCTGAATGGCTGGGTGCCTGTCCCAATCCACATTCCTTGTTGTGAGTGTCTGGCAGGAGAAGAATGGCCTGAATGGCTGACTGCCTGCTGAATGCTCTTCTGAATGATTGGCTGCCTGAGCCTTGCTCAGCAGTGTGAATGAGAGATGGAACAGTATATCTGGGGACCTCTCACTTACTGGAATTGTTCAGAAGCTGAAGTCGAAACTTGAAACTTCTAAACCTTGACGCCGAGCTGAAGAAGAAGAATTGCTGCTGCTTTCCTTTGACGCAATCTGAAAGCTGTCATGTCTTCAAGTACTGATCCAAGAGAGGACCTGGCTAGGAGACCTCTTTCCGAGTTAAAAGGGACCATTGTGCACCAGCTTACCTTCACCAAGGCTCCCTGGAAGTCAGTCCTCGAAAGGCTGCCGACCGGAGCCACAGGAATCTGAAGTAAAGCACCAGGACGTTGAGGCCATTGACGACCACCACCGTCGACCGAGGTTTAGAGGACCGCTGTAACCTTGCCGACCGGAGCCACAATGCTCCATTGTCTAAAACACTTTGAATCAAGGACACCCTTGCTCATCACCGTCAACCGATTTGTCCCGCCGGAGAAAGTCAAGGTCGCAGAAGAACCATGGAGAAGCCACCCAAAGTTCACAAAGACGCCAACGAAGATTTGAAAACCAGCCTTGGTTGAGTCCCGATCCTCGACGCCAACACTGATGACCCGATGCCCTTGCTGGGCCTACGTTCTTAAACTTTTTTCATTGAGGACTCTCGACGCAGAGGTTCACCTGCTTCGAGGACTATCAATGATCTGTGGCTCCTGCCTCAAAAGGGAGTTCGCTGAAGAAGAATCCGTTGATGACCCATCGAAGAATTCTGCGAAACCAGGTACATTGGAGTAGTAGAACCATTTCAGAAGGAAACAAGACTATTTTCAACAATATATGGACTGGGCTTGTTGATATTCTGTATTTACACGTTGCCCAGGTGGGGGGATCCTCATACAGAACTGTGTCTTGGGTAGGGACAAAGTACACTGCCACTGTTTAAACCAAATTGTCTTCCTGCCTACTTTTACTGTTGATTCACTGTGCTATTTGATTTGTATGCCATTGAGACTGTGAGCAGTTGGTGCATTTTAATGGAATCAAGAGTTAACTGTGGTACCACATAAACATTGTACATTTATCATATTAGCATTGCCAAAGCACAAAGTGTGTTATTGTTTGTGTATATACTCTGAACTTTATTTATATAAAGAACTGTGTTATCACTAACATAGTGTGTGGACGTTTCTTTGTTGGGGGCTTGTGGACTACACTGTACTTCAGAACCAGCCCACATCACCTCTTGAGAGCTAAGTCTTGATTACTCATCCATTGCTACCAACAAAAGAGAATCTTGGCTGGGGTGCTCTGTGCTTCTACTCTGCCATACAGAGGGCAGGAGGACATATAACCCCTCACCAGTCTTTACAGGGCAGAAGACAAAAGGGGGGAAAGGGAAGAATGTATAATGGGGTCACACAGCAAAGACAGAGAGCAAGAAGGAAAGATGGAAACACAGAAGGTAACAAAGAAGGATGGAAGGAGAAGAAGTGAAGAGACAACAAGTCAACTAAGAAAAGTGGGAGGAAGGGAAGAAGGACAGAATAAGTAAAGAAGGAATAAAAGCAGTTATAGTCCAATGAAAAATGAAAGAAGTCAGGAAGTAGAGGAGACGAAGGGAAAGAAGTGGTAAAGAACCAGAAAAGGAAAGAGAGAAAGAAAGAAACAAAGGAAAATAAAAGAAAGAGAGAAATCAAGGAAGGAAGAAGAAAGAAAGAAAGAAAGAAAGAAAGAAAGAAAGAAAGAAAGAAAGAAAGAAAGAAAGAAAGAAAGAAAGAAAGAAAGAAAGAAAGAAAGAAAGAAAGAAAGAAAGAAAGTATTGACTTCTGATCTTCAGGAGTACAAGCATGAGTAGAGGCTAAAGTGCCCACTCAGCCCTCACACTTCTACAAACCAAGCGCCAACACAATCATAAAGGTAAAACAGGCCGAAGATGTTTTATAGTCCGAAGAGGTGGCAGAAGACGCAGTGGTCCAGCAGGAAAGCTGACATTGAGTCAGGGATGAATGGAAGGTGGCTGTGGTCTCCAGTTGTCTACTCGCACTGTACAGATCGGGCGGTCCCTAAGGTCTATCGGTGGTTGAAACTTAAGTGGTGAGCTGGTACCAGGATGTGCATGCAAGTCAATTATATGCACATGCTTGGATGCCACTGTTTGGGAGACTCCAGGGTTGGGTCAATTGACTTACAGGCACGGCGATGATGAGGCTGGTGCTTCGGACAGAGACTAAAGCAATGCAAGGTTGCTGTGCTTCATTGATTAGAGCCGAGGCAACGATGTGCTTCAGCTGGCAAATGGATTCAAACAGGGGAACAGCAAAGCAAAGAACAATGAACGGCAAAGACAACGTCGAAGGTTCCTGATAGTTCACTCAGTATCAAACACACTTGAGTTACAGCTTGCAGTGGGTCTAATTGAAAACATGGATCTTGGCTGTTTTGGTTTCAGGTGCTGTGAGTCCCACTTCAGGGTCTCAAGGACCAAAGTTAGTCTTTTCACAGGCTCCCAAACACGGGTGAGGAAGGAACGCACTTTCAGGGGTCCCGCCACATAGGGAGGTCCCAGGCAACACGGTGGTTTACAGAGATTGAGTCTTGTTCCAGCAGCAGCGTTTTCCCTTAATGGTCCCTGCGGATGTTTAGGGGAAAGGGTTTTCCTCTGCCTTGTAACACCTGCTTTCCCCTCACAATTGGAGGACTCAGCAAAGGACTGCTCTCCCAGCAGGGGCCAATTAAATCTGTGTTCAGATTTGGAGTCCAAAGAATGATTCAAAGAAGTTGTATGTAGCCCTTTCTTTTGAAGGCAAAAGCCCACAGGTGATTGGACTAAAGCTAGTCTGCTTTAGGGGTCCAATCCCTGGTCTTGAAAGGAGTGCACTTTGCCCTTCTGACATCACACCCAAAGTGCGTTGTGCCACAGGAGATGGAAGCAACAGGAATGAGAAAGAGAGGCAGAGAGAAACAAGATGGCAGATGTTTCCCAAATGTGTACAGATCTCCCTCTCCCTACATTAACCCTGCCACTGCCCTTATCAATAGAATAAAAAGCATTGAGAAACACAGCACCCTGGTGTGAGGCCTTGGTGTTTTTGAAAAGGTATGCTCTTTGTTTCCTGTTCGAAAGACAGTTTCCTGTGGAGTGGCTGTCTCTGCAGAAAGGGTGTTACCTGCCCTTACAAAGGAACAAAGAGAGAGAATCCCTGAAGGCTACAGTCCTGCTGGTGAGCAGGGGGAGTCTTGTCTGGAGTGAATACACATAACCTTTCCACGGCTGAACTGGGCTCACTGGGCTGACACGTATATCAATTTGGTGTGGATGGGATAACTCTGAGAGATGCTGGCCACCATACACTAACTCAGGTATGGCTTATATTTACAGTTTATCGTGCCACGAGGCCAGGATCCCCAGAGTATGCAGCTTTTGAAACAGGGGTGCATATCTTAAATGAAACCCCTGCACGGCAGAGACTTGGCTGTCATTGCAGCTGTTAAGAGGTCACCTGTAACGTCTGCACTTGCTCTGTGCCACTGGTGGATCAGGTGCTGCGAATCAGAATGCAGAATGCTGATGCAGCAGGGCACAAGTACACACTATAAATTTGGCATGGAGCTTATGAAAGAGGAACCCTTTCAGAGATGGAATTACCCGCATTATTTTATTATGTAATACAATTTAAAAAAATTAGAGCTCCAACACCCTTTATTTATTTTTTATTATTCATGCATTTGTAATGCGCCAAAATCCCGCAGGCATCAGGGCTCAGAGACATAAAACAGGGTACATTAGACAAACAGCTGAGTTACTAGAGGAACTTCTGTCTATGCAGAGATTTATTTAAAGAGGTGAGTCTTAAGGTGCTTCCTGAAAATTCTATGATTCGGTTCTAGGTGCATAGCCAAAGGAAGGTTATTCACTGCTGGGCTGCCTGAACTGGAAAAGATTTTCCGGTACCCATGGCTCAATTTGCAGGTGGTACCTGCAGCATGGCGTGTGCTTCCGATCTCAGGGTCCCGTTTGGAGTGTATCTAGTGAACTTAGATCTGAGGTACAACAGAGCCACCCCGTACAAGCATCTGTGCACTGGCTTCATGGATTTAAAAAGGATTCTATCCTCAACCCTGAGCCAGTGAAGAGCTTTCCTTCTTTCTGTCACCTGATCTCTTCTATTGATCCCTTTTACCACCCGAATCGCATTATTTTCCATTATCTGGCATTTCTTAATGCATTTTTTACAGGCCCCCAGTAATAATGAATTGCCATAATCCAGGCGCGATAGTATGATAGCCCTGGCAATCGTGGCCGAGTTGTTTTAGCTCAGGAGCGGGCGGATGGCTCTCAAGTGCCGAATGTAATAGGCATCGCTTTTGTGCAGGTAATTATTCTGAGCCTCCGTACCCAGAGTGGCTTCCATCATCATCCCAAGAGCTTTCACTTGGGTGACTACCTTAATACAAGAGTCTTTAACCACAAAATCCTTGTATTCTACTCCTAGCTTGTCTCTCGCTTGTCGGGAGCCAAATATCATCAACTCGTTTTTTTTTGCTGTTTTCTTCCATCCACTTCTCAATTAGGTCATATAGAGCCATGATCTTAACCTTATCTGTCTGGTAATCACCCTCTAATTCCAGTACCAGCTGTGTATCATCGGCACAGTTTGTAAAATATACGCAGATGGATTCTAAGTGTACACATATGTATTTCATGAAGAGGTTAAAGATGAGAGGGGATATACTGGCTCCCTGAGGAACCTCTGCACTTATATGGGCAGGAGTCGAAAACTTCTCTTTCCAATGTAGTCTGGCTACTCGATCTGTGAGGAAAGATGCCAGCCAGGCCAATGCCACTTTGGAGCATCTTGCTGTTTTCACCAAGACCTGCTGTAGTAGTTGGTGATCCACAAGATCGAAAGCCGCGCTTAGATCCAATAGCATCAGCATCCCTGTCTTGCCCTTATCCACTATGGATAGCATTCATGATTGTAGGTCGAGCATCATGGTTTCCATGCTATGTGCAGCACGGAAGCCCGATTGCTGCACGTGCAGTATGTTATTGGCTTCAACATGGGATTGCAGTTGTTCCGGCGCTATTTTATCCATGATTTTCAGGATAAAATTGGTATTAGTAATCAGGCGCATGTTGCCAGGGTCCTTAGGATCCAGGCCCGGTTTTTTAAGCAAAGGTGTAATGGTCACCTTTTTAATGTCTTGGGGTATCATGCCATCCTGGAAGGAGGCATTGATTATTTTTGACAGGACTGTGGCAAACAGTTCCTTGTTCTCTGCAATTATTTTGGGAGGAATAAAATTTTCAGCACAGGAGGACGGTTTCATCTTAGACAACACTTTTACCATCTCTTCTTCAGAGATTGGTTGGGTGTTGAAATTCTCCAATTCATAAGGCTGCAATTCGGCCATGTTAGGTAGGTGTATCTCCTTTGAGGTTTCTCTAGCCTGAATGATGGACTCTCTGGCTTTTTGGATTTTATCTAAAAATTCCTTTTTCACCAGTTCGCAGTCCTCCTCCGTTGGAGAATATGGAGGGGACAGAGCTTTAGGTTTCTCAACAGAGTTGAGAATATCAAAAAGCTTACTTGTCGAGTTAGGAGCAGCTTCGATCAACTTGTTAGAATGGTCCACTTTCGCCTATCTAATACCCCTTCTATATTTAGAGTTGACACAGTTCCAACGTTCTTTGTTATCTGATGATGGATCCTTTGGCCGGATCCTTTCCAATCGTCTTTTCTCAATCTTGAGCTTGCATAATGTGCTATTAAACCAACTCTGGTGATTGTTGGTCTTCCTGACCATTTTTGATTTGAGGGGAGCATACTGCTCCACCATAACAAGTATGTGGTTTGTGTAATGCTTCAACAGTTGGTCACAGGAGTCCCCAGTTTGGAAACTGTCTTCTATTTTGCGTAGGCATGGTTCCAGTTGATCTGGGCCTAGGCCTTTGAAATGTCTGCTCTGTGTCCTAAATATGGGGGCTGTGTCTTGGTTTTAGTATGTCCTGCAGATGTATTTCAAAGATAACTTTGAAATGATCTGACCAGATACACGGCTGGGTTGTTATGTTCTGGATATTAAGGTTCTATGTAACAATCCAGTCCAGCTAGTTTCCATTCATTGTAGTGGGTTTGCTGTTCTGGACTAAGTAGTCAATGTTTTTCAACGTCTTTTCAAGACGGATTGCTTCTTTGTCCAGAGGGTTTCCACGCCACCTATTAAGATCTCCTCCCAGAATTGAGGAAGAGTTGGTAGATTTCAGTGTATTCAGCTTTTGTGTGATTTCACAACTAAAATCTGAGACGAGAGAAGGAGGCCTATGTATCACAATAAGATTGATAATTCTTTGGGTGTGGGTGAGTATTTAAGGTGGAGGGCTTCACAGCTAGTACAGGCCAGTGATGCTTTTAAAATACTAAATGACTCCTTTGCTATTATAGCTACCTCAACTCCTGCCCCGCTATCTCTATTCTGGTGGTATATCATGTATCCTTCTGGCACGGCTTTGTTACAGGCCGGTCCAATTGGTTCCTTGAGCCAGGTCTCCGTCAAGAATAACATGTCCAGGTCTTCCTCCTGGATCAGATCATGGATATTCTCTGAGTGCTTACTGAGGGAACGTGTGTTCAGTGGGCCTGCTTTTAGAACCTTTGGGTCATGCTGTTGCTGTTTACTGGAATCCTCCTCTAAGGTGTTCATAGTACTCACGTTCAGCACTACACCCTCAGATTCATTTATGTGTGTTGTCTAGGCCGGGTAGGTCATTACTGACCTCCCAGTCTTCTCAGCGGGCAAATCTTTATTTACATGGGATACTGATTTAGGAGGTGCCACTGGATCTGTAGACTGAGTCCCACTCTTAATGGCAATTTCCCCCTGTGTCCCTCTCTGTTCCCTCGTTTTGTGCGTCCCACTCATGGGCATCCTCGAGTTCTCTTCCGCTGCAATATCCCTGCTCCCACCCAAGTAGTCCACTCCTGCCTGTTCCCTATGTTTGACACGAGCCATTGCTATCTCCAAGATAGGGGATCTCGCCTGGGACAGTTCTTTTGCCATGTATATGGCCTAACAGCTACGTTTGAACTTGTAGCACCGGATCGATCTCAAAAGTCCTATGTATCAATGGTATAGTGCTTACCACGTCCAGCCGCGGACTGCAGCAGACTGCCCCTCACGTCCGTGCCTGCACGTTCCGAGCTGGGTTTTTGGGTAAGTTGGCTTCTGAGAACTACAGTCCTGTAGGGGACTGTAGTTTCTGATGTCCTACAGCGTGTGCAGTGGAGCAAGCTCCTCATGATTCTACTTACGCTGAGTGTAAAGAAAGCAAATGCAAGCACGAGTCTGTGCAAGTGATTTTGATTACAAAGCCCTGTTAAACAGCTAATAATCAAAGTGGTGGCCACATAAATCTAGATATATTTAAATATATATGTATGGCACACAACAATGTTAAAAGTTTAAAAATAACAAGATACTAATACACAATTTAAAAAAAGGTCAGTTGGAATTCTTAACGCTTGCTAAACTGTACCGAATGCTGAGCAGCCTTAAATGCCTGCAGCAGACTGCCCCTTACGTCCGCGCCTGCCAGATGGGAAAGAAAGAGAGAAAGAAAGAGAGAAAGAAAGAAAGAAAGAAAGAAAGAAAGAAAGAAAGAAAGAAAGAAAGAAAGAAAGAAAGAAAGAAAGAAAGAAAGAAAGAAAGAAAGAAAGAAAGAAAGAAAGAAAGAAAGAAAGAAAGAAAGAAAGAAAGAAAGAAAGAAAGAAAGAAAGAAAGAAAGAAAGGACATTCTCTTCTGCTCTGCAGGAGTACATGGGTGAATAGAAGCTAAAGCACCCACACAGCTCTCACACGTCTACAAATCATGAGCCAACACAGTCGTTAAGGGTAGGAAGCTGAGAGAAAGAATGAAAGAAATAGACACTTTTCTTGACAGTACTATACACAGGTGTATGTGGGGGAGAGTAAATCCCTGGTGCCTGTAATCTAGCTGCTCTGGTTTGAGGTACACTTTCCCAGTAACGACCTGTACAGTAGTTTTATGCTTTTCCTGCTGTATCTGCTTTATCCTAAACACAGTTTAATACTCTTAAAAGAAAACAACAGAGAGTACAACTAGTTCCAATACAATATTAGAAAAAGCAGACATATGCATCTTACTTCAGCTCACACAGCTCCACGGATATTGTCGGATCAGTGATACCATTAAAGCAAGACTGCATCAAGGAGCGTTGATATTATCATTGCCCGATATTAAAAGGAGCTTTAAAGTAAAGTGCAACACAGTCACTGCCGTTTACAATGTTGCTCAATCGGCTGCACTTGTTCCATAGGTGGCAGGTGCACACTGTTAGTGCTTCTGGTGCTTGCAGAGATATGGTGGGTGCAGCAGATCACGATTGAGGTGCAGTGACAGATTTGTGTGGGTTCCAGATGAGGACTCACGATGTACCCACTAGAGTCATCTACAGAATGCCTCCAGTGAAGACACACTAGGTGTTGTTTATTGGATATGTGACGCCTTCATTCCCCCCACATGCAGTCCCCCCCCTAAAGCCTACATTCATGTTCCTCCACTCTTTATCATCCTCCTGCCTATTCCTCGCAATCTGCTGATCCTGATCACTTTTTATACGTGCAGCACTTACACAAGTGTAATAAATAAAACAACAACTCAATGAATAAGAACCCACCTTTAAAATGGAATGTTGCATCTTTCAGGCCAGGTATTCAAACTCTAGAGCATTGAGTAGAAGAGCAGATGTGAGAATAAAAATCAGCAAAGCCAAATCCATGGTATTTAGGCCGTGGTTTGTTAATCACTAGGTTGTGGATATCAGGGTAGATGGACATAAGCTTGAGGAAGTCTTATTTCATGACTACCTCGGTACCCACTTCCATGAGAAACTCCAATGGTCTGCACAGTTGGTTAAAGCTCATTCCAATCTTGAAAAATTTAGTGGAGCTACCCATACCTTTTTTATCCGACATGGTAGAGGTGAAATAAAGCCAGCATTAGAATTGTACAAGAAGCAGGCCTTAACTGCGGCTACATATGGAGCTGAACTCTGGGGTTGTGCCAACCTGCCCTGCTTATCCATAGCTGAGAGCAATTTAAAAATAAATCTGCTCCAACTCCCTCAAGGGGTTCCCAATATGCTGATTCGGATGGAACTGCATTTGCGTCATATACAGCATGGCTTCTTTAAAACCCGTATTATTGAGTTTTCATTTTTAGAATTTCTTACGTGCACCAAACAGACCTTATTGTATTCGGGCGCATATGGAAACTATCTAGCAAACACAGTGTGTGTATTATACTTGTTGAGATTGTGGCATAACCCGTCCCTTGGCAAATTCAGGGATGCGTTGACTTATGTAATGAACTTGGAAGGGGGAAATAACTTGTCGTGGACCACCCTATGAGATAGAGGTGCAAGATCTTTGGTCATACCCTGAGATTATCACTAAGCTACTATGCAACAAATTTGAGAAACAAGTAATGGTACCTCACATAAAAAGGGGAATGGTCCTGGCAAGCAAGAAATTGAAATTGGGTTTAGGTTACCCTAGGATAAAGCAGGATCCTGGCTATGAAATGTATTTTGAGAAACTACAAACCCCCCTTGCTTGAGCCCTTTTTATCTGTTTTAGGATGGGAGGTCTCTCTTTTAGAAAATCTTGGGGTAACAGTAACTTAGAAAGATGCCCCCTGTGTCGCACAGATGGGGAAACTGAGATACACTTCCTCTTACTGTGCCCACAGTTAAGTCCTCTGAGGTTAATCTATTTAAGGCCATTCCTTGGAGTCTTAAGGGATTCGCTCTGCCATTGAAGCCTTGGAACAGTGCAAACAGACATGGATAAGGTCCGTATGGTAGCCACATTCATTCATCGTGCATGATTGGTGAGAGCTAAAGTTAGGATGGAACTATGCCCTTGATCTGAAGAGTTAAGTTAATCTGAAGAATAACTATCTATCCAGGACATTGAGTATTTGTGAATGTAAGATGTGTCTTAATGCTAGGGGCTATGAGAGTTCCCTCTACTATAAAGTGCAATTTTAGTAGTTTAGTCTTTTAATTGTTGTGTTAGGTTAGTATTTTGTTTAATGTATTGATGGGGTCACACGTATCCCCCCCCTTATATTTTGTGATGATTAGTCCTGTTCATAAGCAAACCGTCTTTATTGAATGTAACCAGGGCATTCATTCCTTGATGCGTACCATTTTGTTCTTAAATTGTGCTTTTGTATTTTGATGAAATTGTATGTCGTGTTGTTGTACTCTTAATGGCTCCATGCCGAATAAAAGCGATATATGATCAAATAATAATGGTCAGAATAATTTTGAAATTGTTTGCAAACAGTGCTCATTTTCACCGATTCATTCCACATTCCAATTTCACTTCGAACAATATTCTGACAATACATGTCAAAGCTGCAAAAGCATACAACTAGTAGCATTCAGAAAGACACAGCTAGCTTTCAGACCCTGCTACTGGCAGAGACGTTTTTAAAAAAAATTCAAAGAAACAATCACACTCCCTTGAAAAACACAAACATGCTCTCCTAAAATATAATGGTGTGATGGGTTCACTGTACTGTATCACAACAGAACATCTGTAGGTTGAAACTTGTAACAAGGAAAGAAAACACACACAGAAAAAATAGCGTGATGAAACACAGAGATTAATTCACTAAAATGTGTCACTGCATGCTGCAGCTTAAAGTTGTCATACATGATCAAAAGGTGCACAGCAAATGTGTTCCTTGATAATACAGTGCACTGACTCATTCATGAGAATGTATTGTGACATGCTACAGCTCAAATTGTCACACACAGGAAACGTGCACACTGAGTAGAAACATCATCACAGAGCTGACAAACACACACGCAAATGATAATATCGTTGGGCGTGTCCTACCATTTCAAGATAGAAGTGGCCAATGAAAGGCGCTCCTTGCATCATGTAGCTGCTGATTGTTATAATCTTTAACCACATCAACAGTGGCAGGACTCGCACAAACACATAAATAAAATTGGTCATGCAGGCAAAGGTTTAAACAGCAAAACACAAGAGGTGATGGCTGGAAGGTTTTGAATTAATCTTAGACTCTGGCATTGCTCTGGGCAGCCCTCCAGACCATTGTTCTTCGCCAGACAAGCAATTACAAAAGAGAAAAGACCGTATGCAAATCAGGCTTAGACCACCCCGAAAGGGGCAGTACAGCCAGAACTGCTAGGTCACATCCCTTCTGCACGAGAGCATAAGCATTCCCAAACATGTTTCGCCCTTGTTGGGGCTCATCAGTGAGGAGTAGCATGCGGCCCAGCAGGCACGTCCAAGCATCCATGTACCAAGCAGAATGGAAACAAAAAGAGCCCTAAAAAGAAATATTCTTAAACTCTCTCCCCAGCTTACACAATTGCACTATTTTCTACAAAATGGATGGTGCTGTAACAGGGCTTTTACTTTGAAGCGTTCTTTCTGCCAACAAGGCAGATAAATAGCACCAGGGAGGTTCCTCTACACAGTGCTGTAGGGGCTCTGGCAGAGAACTAAATCTTTAGCCAGACCTAATAATGAAGAAAAACAATCGCCTAGACAACAGTCCTTGGCACAGCATCTCCTCGGTGGAGACTACCTCTCCCACTGCAGCTGCCGCTTGACCAGGGAAATAGGAAGCAAACACGAGCTGTCACATATAAGTGTGACTTCACTGGACTCAGACCTGAGAGATCTTAAATGCACGCGAGGGCCCTTCCCCGCTCTCGGTCTTGCTTTTCTTTGAAATATTCAGAGAATAACCTTCAGACAGCCCTGTTTCAATACTTTGAAAAATCTCATTGACATCATTAACGGGCGCTAGATTGTAATGTCAAAACTCTTTGGGCCTGATTTCCGAAATCGTTTTCAATGGTAAAGTGCTAATGAACAGGCTTTGTAAACCAGGCCCTTTGTGCTTGCCCTCTCGACTTTCAGAATAAAACGAGCCAGATACCTTTCCACTTTCACTCCATACTAATAGAAGAGGGTTCAGACCAGGTTTGGAGTTTGGCGGGGGCCGCTCTTTGGCCTCCTTCTGAATTGGAGGATAGTAGATTCCAGCTGAATAAGGTCGGGACCGTCGCGTAACTCGGCGCCAGGAGCTTTAACAGCTTTCATAGAGTTCCTGGTTTTCGGGAAGGCAGAGGAAACTATTAGCAATTGCGCATAGTAGTCTGTGGGCTGTGGGTGACGATTGAGAGGATTGTGGTTACCACTCTGATAAACGAAACATATATAGGCTCTGATTCCCAGAGCATTTTTCAATGTGATTGCACCATTATAAAATGCTTCTGTGAATCAGGCACAGATTTTGGAGCGTGTTGTCTTAATATGCACTCTGGACACCAATTAGATCACCAATGGTGCACAGCGTTCCGCTGCAGGCCGTCCTTTTCCATGTGCTGGATACGCGCTGCACCACTCACACCTGAATGCAGTCCCAGCGTGTGGCCGTGGCACTTGCTAGATATATGGTTGGTGTGTGTGTACCACCCTCATTCATTAGGCATGGCCAATGGCCCTTGCCACCAGACCATGTGGACTCCATGTGCACAGTACTAAAAACCACGCAACCCAGCTGGCAGACTTTGTCTGTGGTCCATGTTTAATGCACGCATGTGATTTAAACAGTTCACTGCCTGTGGTTGAAAACTTTTAGCACCACTCTGAAATGTTGTGTGACATGTGACAACGCAAATTCCAGACCCTGGGCTACCACTATCACTGTGGTCTGTGTTTGGTGCAACCTTATATTGGGGTAAACTACTCATGAAGCATACCTTCACATTACATGCAAACATACAAGTTCGCAGAAGGGTGCACTATAAATATTGGATAACATATTGTATGCTTAAATACTATGCACATAGGGTGCCTGGATACCACCAAGGGTACCCATCACCCATCATTCTAAATGGCCAACACCTTCAGTGCAATACGAAAAACAAACTAAACTGAAAAGACACTCTGGAAAGACAGTCGGCCTGATTAACGAAACGTTTTCAGAGGGATTGCCCCATTGGGAAATGCTTTTTCAAATCAGGCCCTATGTTTGATTCAAAAGAAACTCGGCATTATTTAATTAATTAATTGGTTTTTGTAGCGCCGAATCACAACCGTAGTGGTCTCAAAGCTGACCTTACTGCTGCGAAAGGAACAGCTAAAGTGTAAGCTCAAAGCTCAGCAGGAGACTGCACCAAGCGTTCCGCGAAGAAGAGGAAAGCTTGCCTCTGTGATGTCTGACTACACAAAAAGCATTCCTGCATGCACAGCCACTGTTAGCAGAACAGAACGGTTCTCCCGCTAAACACTACAGTCATCTGTGCGGCCACGCCCCAAGGAAAAGGAATAACCCGTTTAATAAACACAACGCAAACAGTGATGAGCTGTAATGTCATATGGGGCATCCACTTGCTGGGCTCCTATAACCTATACGCAGAATAATGAATAATACCTTTAGACAGGGCACACGAAGCCACAGAGTGCAGGGCAGACTGGGCATCTTCATTGCTCTTGCTGTATAAAGGCAGGGCCATGCGCCCATTGCACTACTCCGACTCCTCACCTTTTGCCGTATGTACAATTTAAGAAGTGCCACAGCCCAAAATACTCAAAATAAAAATAAAAAAAATAACTACAGTATTAGCCATGCCGAAATGACATTTAATTGGCTGTTTTAACAAAAACGAAAAAAAAAGCGTATGAGTAATGCATGTGCATTAGAAAGTAATGCAGGACATGCACTTGCTTATGGACAAAATGCGTCCTTTACCGTGCTACGTGCTAAGAATAACTAATACACGGTGTTCAAAAAACATTGTCGGCAAACAGCAAATGTTGCCTTATGGAAGAACCTTGAATGTTTCACACCGAAAGAGAGAGCTAGGAATGTAGAGAAAAAAGCTGAACAAAAATATGTTTTAGAAGGTGGGAAGGGCAGGGAGGTGGCCTGCAGCTGAGTGGGAAAGAAGGAACGCTACTACTGGGGCCGAGTGGAGCCTTGATCTGTTAAACACACGGGCAATAGTGTTAGCGTTTTCAAGGTCTATGATGCACTTAAGAAGCGAGAAATGTTTGCATCTCGATATCTTTTCCACTAAACAATACGAACTGAACACAGAGCACAAGTGCTATCAGGTGCTATCATCAAAAACCAAGAAAGCATACATTTATCCAACTAATGGGGGAAGAAGACTACATGTCAAAATCAGACACTACACATTACACGTCCGCAAGGCACAGAAAGAACAAGTTCATGACACTATGCACTGCATATGTGTGAAGATGATCTAAACCCACTATGACTTGGGTGAATGCGAACTAAACTTCTCATCGTTACAGGGTGTTGGGTGTGGCAGCAAAGCCAATTTGAGTTGGTGTTATTATTGCGCTGTGCGTTGTGTTGGCAAAAAGCAGGCACTGTTTTGGAATAACCTGCCATCAGCAAGTGGAGGTCATTATTGGCCCCCTCTCAGCTAATCAGACTTCTCAGAATGCAGTCAATAACTATTGTTATTGACTGCATTCCAAGCATTCTCTGTTAAGAAGCAGACAAGGAAACAACAGGAAGCATTTCTCTTCATGCTCTCTTCAACCAGAAAGAGCAACACTGACACCGAAAATGAATCTGCACTACAATAACAAGACGAGACAACCTTTAACTTGCCTGCACATCCATTTTCCACCCACTGGAACCACAAGAAAATCATCTCGTCAACAAGACACAAACTGTGCAACAAAACCAGGAGACCCCACTTCAGAAAAACATGTCTGACATTACAGTACTTCAATTCCTCCTCTCTGGGAGGACATGCTTTCATTGCATCTTAAACGTGACAGGCAACATCAAATGTAATGCCCCAAAGTGAAAGCTAAAACATGCAAAAACAAATACTTTCTATTTCCTATGCAGAATGCAAACTCATTTTAAAAAAACTGTTCCAGCTCATACAAGCTTAAAATTAAAATTCTTACTATGAAAACAGAACCTTGTTATTTAAATACAACATAAAAGAGCACATCATTGCCTAACATGCATTATCTAGTTACTTTACTTACTTTTGAACTGCTATTTAAACACCGTGGGCTAGCTTTACAAGAGCATGTTTTGGGAAAATCGAAAAACGCTTCGTAAATCAGGTTTCATACCTCGTAAGTATTGTAAGTAGCACTGTGTGCTAATAGCCTGATAGAACTCAGGGGACGAGGTTTGTTAACACTCCTTGTAATGACCTGCCCACAAATTATGGCCAGAGGTGAAATTATGCATAAAGGACTTTGGGGACCCTCCCACACAAAAATATGTTCATAGGAAAGTAACCAAACAAAGTGCCTCTTTCAATAAACAGGTACAGTTTGGCACCAAAAAAGGGTACATCTGTAAGTGCTGAACAACACCTTATTTAGTGTAACTTTGCCATTCGGGAAGAAAGGGCAAGGTATTTAATAAAAGCACAGGGAATTTTAACCCCTAGTGCATCAGCCTTCCTACAGCCTATCATCACTCACAGTGTCCACCTGTTCGATGTTTACTCTGTATTAGCACAAGGAGACTGTTATTGGCCTCCTCTCAGCCAATCAGAATATTCGGAGTACACTCAATAACTACTGCTATAGACTGTGTTCTAAATATTCAGGGCCTGAGTTACAAAGTGTTATCTCACATAGAACACTTGCCATCATTTCGCTCATCATGTCAAGAATAGACTACACCAACTACCTTACCAAAAAACTACAACACATAGAGAACACAGCAGCAAGACTGCTCCTCGGGCTCAATAACAAAACATAACAAATCACACCAGCACTGAGAGCCCTCCATTGGCTACAGGTCAAAAACACATTTTTTTTCAAAACACAGCATAACACACAAAACAATCCACAGCCAAGGAGCAGAATTCATACAGTGAAAAGGGACCATCTACAAACCAAACCGAACACTAAGGTCCAGTGATGACATTTGCCTCAACCTAAACAATAAATTTGGTGGGACAGCATTCTCCTGCATCACAGCAAAACGTTGGAAATCGCTGCCAAAGGAAATAAGAATAATAGAAGATCACCTAAATTTCAGAAAATTGCTAAAAACATGGCTCATTAAATCACTGAGCTAAACAGTAAACATCATCGAAGTGAAACTGCCAGCACATCACAATAGAAACACCAAAAACAAACGAAATCTAATGAACCGAAAACATGTCTACCAAACGGAATAAATCAAATCACCACGGAAAAATATAAACTCTACAGATCAACATAAGCATGGCACAAAAGGACACAGATGACTCTCCACCAACCCTACTAAAAACTAAATGCTCACCCTCAAACACTGAACAAAACACACTTATATCTCTACCACAAAAAAGCCTAAAACCACCACAAACTGCACACACTCCACAACATCCAATAGGAAATTAAACCCATTACACACAAATCACCCCATACACACTCGCGCACCAAACAGCACATAATGGGCCTGATTTACTGAATGTGTAGCGCGGTGCAAAGTGATTTTGTACTGGAGCAAAGTGAGTTTGCATTGCCAACAAACACCCTGATATACAGAACACTTTGCACTGAAAAAGTGCCTTTGCATCGTGAATAGGGCCCATTTAGCGCAGTGCGAACAGTACTTTTTCAGTGCAAAGTGATTTACAGAACAGTACAAAGGGCCCGATTCATGGAATTTTTTGCAGGGTTCAAAGTGACTTTGCACTGCTGAAAAGTAACTATGCACTGCTGACACAAACCCTGATTCATGGAACTGTGCCCGCCTTGCTTTTCAGGTCTACCAGAGTGCCTGGAGACCATGAAAATTGCAGTGGTGCGTGGTATAGATCACAATAACATAACATAACATAACATTTAAACTCTACAAAATAAAACCACATTTAGGGCCTGATTCACAGAGCGTTTTCCTATGGGATTGCACCATTATAAAACGCTTCTGTGAATCAGATCCTTGATGTCAGTTTGTCTACTTACTTTACTCACTATTCAAATAACGTTTTTATTTCACACCAAAACCTATATTGCCACCAACATTATGTGCTAATAGCCCCTAGGGAGGGGTCAATATTGTCTTGGATAATGACCCATCCCCAACTTACAGCCACAGGCACACTCATTATTCCATGATATTGACCCCTCCTTTGGTCTACAAGGCAATATTAAGTCCCTCCTACTCTGTACTGAATTCAGGTGCATCCTAAGTAGGGTTGCACTTTAGGACATGCATGCATGCATGAATGCATGCACGATCAGAAGCGAAATCCCTAAAGCCGAGAAGTAACAGGGAACGGCCCCAGGGGAGCTAGGAATTTGGGACTCTCTCACAGAAATCATAACTAAGAAAAAGAACAAGCCTATTCGAACAACTTTGCCAGCAATAAAGAGGTCAACCTCAGCAACCAGGGCCCATATCCATACACCTGCGAGGAGTCACACAGCGTGGCATGCATCAGCTCTTTTAGTACATAGAAGTGAGTGTCTTAAGCAAATAACTCCAGCCTTCAAAGGTTACAATGGCTGCCTCTTGAAACCACAATTATGTTAAAAGCTGGATGTATGGCGTACAAAGTTATGGTTTCGGAAAACATCTTATTTTCTGCATAAACTTCATGTGCACTCACTACTTACGACGGGAATTCTGCTCTTTGTGCAGTTGCTCCAAAAACCTAAAAACGCTCCGACAGAGCTTCACATCTTAACTAAAACGCGAAAGCCACAGGTGTCGGTTGTATTCAGTCAGGTGATGGGCATATTTTCTTTTCTGTTTTGTTGATCCATTCATATGCTTATTGGAAATATTCTTTTTAATATAAATCTATGGTGGAGGGTGTTCTGGCTCTTGGCGTGGTTTATACAAATACAAGTAGTTGCCCCAGGTACTACAAGAATGTGCTTTTACAAGTACCGGGACTGTTATAGAAATCACATCAATGGGTCCTATATATAGTCTTGATTCTGCGATTTAGGCAACTTTGTGATGCTTTATGCAGGAGAGCAGGGGCTGCAGTCACTGTTAATGGCTGTGCTTCTGAAACCTTTCAAATACAAATGGGGACATGACAGGGTTGCCTTCTGTCGCCTTTAGTGTTTGACTTATTTATAGAACCACTAGCTGTTGTGCTTAGGGCACACCGGATATAAAAGGTATCGTGCTCTGTGATTACATTTCAAATGTGCTTCTATATGCTCGTGACCTTCTGGTGTTAATTACGGACCCAGAACTTTCCTTCCGAGAGTTGATGTCATTGCAATTATTTGAAAGTGTTTCAGATTATAAATGAATGTCTCTAAGACATTGATCATCCCGATTTCTTTTTCATGTCATAGGGGGTTGTTTGATATAGAAGGGAATGTGTGGGCTGAAGGGGGCTTCAGGTATCTGGGTATTCAGGGCACTAGAGATGTTAGCTTGCTCCTTGAGAGGAACATCAGGCTTAAACTTATAGTGATAGATGTGTTGTGTTGTAAATGGGAGAACCTGAATTAAACACTGTGGGGTGAATTTAGCACAATTAAAATGACTATGCTCCCCAAGTTATAATATGTTTTTATCATGCTTCCCCTTCCGCTCACAGGTACACTAGTTTTGGAAATAAATAAATCCCTCAACAGGTTTTTGTGGGCAGAATGTGGGAAGTCATAAATTCCAAATGATGCTCTTCTTAGACAGATGCACCTGTGAGGTTTGGGTTATCCTAATATTAGACCGTATCACACTGCTTTGAGCCCATTGCATCACTGGCTCATGTTGGATCATGTTGACTGTGCGAATTGGATTTGCATTTAGAAAGGGGAAGCTTCTCCAGCTCCACTTCATATCTTGATATATGTGGAAGAACAACTTCCGGTTGGCTAGACTGTATTTATAAGATATTTCATAAAGGGGAGCAATGAGATTTGGGGCGAGAAATATTTGCTCTGATCAGAGTCTAGTCTGTGGAAGAACCCGGATGTGAACATTTATAATTGTGTTCTTTCTTGGATTGTTTGGCAAAAAAGTAGGTATTTGGAAGACAGAACAGGTTCATCATGGTCAGTGTAAGCTTGATTTTGAGTTCTTGCATCTCACATAAGCTTGCGGTTGTCTGAGAATTGTCTCTTTTGTGCATTAAGGGATCTTTTTTTGATGTGTTATTTTTACCCCCGAATGCTAGTTTGCATGGTCCGCCCACGGTTTTGTACTTAGCTAAAAGTATGTTGCTTTCCGCCTCCTTTCTTTATGAACTACTTATGCCATCTGAGTTCAACAGAGCCTCTCAATGTGGTTGGGGTGATTGGGATTCAGATCTGGGTTGTTGGATGTCTGACATTGAATGTAACCGTACATGTGCAGGTCCAAGCTGATTTCATATTGATTTGGAGCTACGGTGCACACAACAGAAGATTACTTACTACATATCCCTGTGGAAAATGTGGTCCTGTAAATTGTGCCAAGATCATTTCTGTTGGAACTGTAAAGGAGATGTGGATACCACTTTGCACATGTTTTGGTTATGCAGGAAAGTTCAGTTATTTTGAGATGGGGTTTGTCAGCATATAGACTTAGTATTGGGTCTTTCTTTCCCTCGCACAACATTGTTGTATGTGTTGGGTTTGTTCCCTTCTAGTAATACTCGGTCTGCTGATAAGCTCTTCTGGGTTTATAGGGCTCTCTTGGTGGCCAAGAAACATATTTGAAGTTTTAGAAAAGTAATATTAGGCCTACTGTTGACGACTGGTTTGACGTTTCTTTCCAGTAGGAAGAGAGTGTCTTTCCACGTTAAACAGTGGCAAGACAGATATGAGAATATTTGGAGAACTTTCAATGATTTGTATGTAGAACTGCGCCAATCCCAGCTCTTTTTTTCTCTTCTTCTCTTTCCTTCGTATTTGGCAGTTGATTTACTGCTCATATGTATCCATTGTGCCCTTTTATACCTTCCACTTGTAATAAGTTCTCTGTTACTTCTTTTGTGGTAAAATAATAATACTTTTTTTTAAAGAAAAAAAGGTGCTTTCTTCCAAAAATGTGGGTTTTTCCCCATGGGGCCGGTGCCACCATTGTGGAAGAAAAGACAAGGCCGCTAGAAGCTAAGGCCTTTTTTTGTAAAGCCTGAGGCTAATGCTGAGAGCTTCAGGCTTTAGGGGAAAAATCCTTGGGACTGATTCACATAATTTTTTTTTCAATGGGATTGCACCAGTATAAAACACTTATATGAATTAGGCTGCTTGGCTTCTAGTGGCCTTGCCTCATCTTCTTTAATGGTAGCTCCGGCCCCCGCCAGGTATCCCTTTAACTAAGAGATGCAGCCATCACCTGATGGTGACAAAAATGTGCTGATTGACTGAACCATTTACCTTCAAATTAATGTATTAGGATTTTACTGGTAACATTCTGCCTGGTCGAGCATGGTGTCAGTATGATTGATATCATGAATAGAGGAGCAGGCATTATTGTGCTCTCTTTAGTAAAACAAAAGGAATATATTTATTAGGCACAAAATCCGGTAGAGTGACATGTTTCAAGGAGCTGTGAAACCATGAAGGGAGTCATTTTAAAATGAGCAGAGTGGAAGTTGAAAGCATAAAAGCAAGGATTCATGTTTTGACCTCTTCATTTTGCACTCCAGCTCATTGTTGAGCCCTTAGAAGGGGTGGGGGGGGGCATAAAGCAGAGTTTGCACCTGTGTTGTGCTTTCCTCCCCTGTCTTGGAAGAGCACCACGTTTTAAGCCTGAATATAACTTTCAAGCAGGCATAAAGCAAATGGATTTCTAAGGAATCTGCTTAATTTTAACACCTACTAATGCGCAGGCTGGATTCCATGAGAATCCATAAGTAAATGTCACCTACAAAGCGCACTTTGCAGGCAACATTCACTTTTTGGCAAAGCGGAGAGACAAATTGAAGTTTAAAGGTGATTTTGCCTAGTTTTACTCTTCGCTTTTACACTACGCTTTGTAAATGTTTACAATTGCATGCAGGGACACAACAGCACGTAACTGCAAACATTGGTGTCCTTGGAATGCAATTTGAATTTTTTAATGACCTCGAAAAACATGTTTAAAATGTGTATTTTTATTTGTATTTGCATTTATTTGAAGAACATAGATATCAATCTCAAACAGAAATGACTCACAATAATACAGTTACAGATGGCAGCGGCATTCCCACTAAGAGTGCCTGTACAATAACATAGAGATGAGAACGAGTAGTGAGCCAGATATGATGGTGTACACATGTTAGGACATGCACTAGGAATAAAGCAAACCAAACAGAAACAAAATGGATATAAGAAAACAGATGACTTATAGGTAAAGTTAAGCAAAGGGGGCAATTGATTCAAGCTAAAGAGGAGTACTAATTAAATATACAAAATACAATGATTAAGCATTGCTGGAGGCAGTGGTGGGGTCATAGAAGCAGGATGGGGGAGAGGGCAGAGGGTGCTCCCTCTTTAGCAAGTAAGTGAAGTTAAAGTCGAGCTTTGAAGAGATCCACACTTGGGCTGGCTTAGGTTGTTATGGCTAGGGAATTCCTTTGGATCGGCATGGGTAGGGAGAAAGAGGGGGTAAAAAGAGGAGGCACGGGTGGGTATAGGATGTGAGTTTGAGTGCAGAGGAGGATCAGAGGAAACGAGATGAGTAAACTGAGATACAATCAGACAGGTACTGACGAGCAAGAGCATGGATAGCTTTGTAGATGAGAAGCAACTTGAACAGAGAGTGGTTGTGCATGGGGCATCAACAAGCATATTCTTGGTCAGTAGAAGAGGGTGAGGATCTGGGTTGTAGAGAATGTGGGTAGCAAAGTTGAAGACTTTGTGAGAGGGAGGAAGGAGGAGAGATAAAGGCCAAGCAGTATTCTTGCACAGTCGCATGCTTGCACAGTCGTATGCTTGCACGGTCTCCAGTAATCATGTTTAAAAGTTGAACAATATGCAAACAAACTGCAACTCAGTTGTAGTGTAACTGTGTTGTAAATCTGGCATAAAGTGCATCTGTAAACAACCAGTATGCATGGTTCTAGACTCTGCTGGGCAGTCCCACTGAAAACTGTGGTGATTTAGGTTGGTTTGAGGTCGGCTGAGTCAATGGTAATGTCCCTATTCTTTCCACCACCCCTAATGTGGGTGTCATGTATAACCCTGTGTGTGAATATTCGATTATGCAATCAGAATAAATAAGAGTGATTGATCAGACAGTAAATAATAAATAATAACTCATAAATAAGCCATGCTCGCCCATTTTATATGACGTTAACAATTCATATACATTTCCATACCATACTGTTAGATTAATATGATCGATTTGTTTAACATTCCAAAAGTATCATGTCAGTTTCGTATGACAGATATAAACAGGCCTGGGTGCACATACCCCTGCCATGTGGGATAGAAAGAAGTGTGAACGTTCTGTATGGGTGTGCATGTCAATGCGAGAGAAGCTAAATGTGCACATGACTGCATATGAATGCATCTGTGCATGGGCCGGGGAGCAAGGCTATGGGGAAAGGGCATTGGAGCAGCCAGTATGGATGTTTCTTTATAGTTTTATGGCATGTTTGACTGGCAGTATATGGATAAATCCAACTTGATGAGTGTTCTACATGGGGGAGAAAGTGTGGAGGAGCGACTACATTGGGGCAGCCAGCATGAATGTTTCTTTACAGTTGTATGGCATGTTTTACAGGCATTACAGGGACAAAACCAACATTTTGAGTATTCTAACCTGGGGAAGAGGTTAGGGAGCAGGGGCTACATTGTGGCAGCCAGCACTGACATTTCTCCACAGTGGCGTAGCATGGCATGTTTGTTTTACTGTCGCTATATGGGAAATCCTACTTGAGTGTTCTTATGTTGAGGAGAGGGTGGAGAAGGAGGATGATATTGCAACAGCTAGGATAGACGTTGCTTTACAGTTGCTTGGCATGTCTTACTGGTAATATAAGCGCAAATACAACTTGATTGGTGCTCTTAAGTAGTGGTTGGGGTGGACTTTATTGGATCAGCAAACATAGATGTTTCCTAACAGAGGCATGGCATGTTTACTGACATCATGAGAACAGTCGGCATGATTAAAATGTTCTAACATGGAATACTGGCCTACATTGGTGCATATAGTATGGGCATATGTCTTCCAGTGGCATGGCATTGTGGGCAATGCCAGCATGATAAGCATTCTTATGTGAGCGCACGTGCCCATTATGGTGCAGCCAGTATCGTCATGTTTACTTACAGAAGCACTGTTGTTTTTTACTGAAAATCTGAGAAAAGCCAATAAGGTTATGTTCTTACATGGGGATACTGACATGTATTGGTAGAGCCGGTATGGGCATATTTCCTTATGTAATCTTTACTTGCATTATGTACAAAGCAAACTTGAGCATTTGGGAATAATGCCATATATCTAGCATGGTCATGTATGGCCTCTGCCAGCATGAGCATTATTTTATAATGGCATGTATTGAGTGGAAGTGCATCATAAAAATGCATTAGAAAATGCTCTTTTGCACTGTTGACGTGTCGTCATGTATTGGATATTTACGTGTGTTACCCTACGAAAACGAATGTGAACGGTGTGGCTTGTTACCCAATTTTTCACAAAAAGTAATCTTTTAATTGCACAATTTCAAGACATTATTTAGAAAGTCTTCTTGGGGGGAGACCCCGTTGGTTGGTCCAAGCTCCCTCCTTGCGCTTGGACACTCCCACATATGCATACTACCGGCTATGTGGAAATGGGCAAGTCTTGTTAGAGAGAGGGATAACAGGGCAGGGCCAAGTAAACATTTCAATGTTAAAGTAAAACTACATAAACATGTTGCCTCTCATTTCATCAGCATAGAAATCTATCTCCTCACAGAGTGCCGTGGCGGTAAAGTGTGCATTTTGTGTTGGATTGATGTTTGGCTGTGCTGTTTACCAGTGATGGGCGCGTGGTCGTCCAATTGGTCTTAACACACGGGGGGGCACATGGCACTGTAATTAGGAGTGTGCGTGTGGATGGGCAGTTGGTACGTGAGACGTCATAGCAATGGTGCGCACTTGCAGCCAATCCTTTGGGTAGATGTGTACGTTTACCCGTGGATTTACTGTTACTCCTACTCATCATCTACCCACCTTCCCACGTGAGGTTGTTTCTTCTACCCCCTCCCAAACGCCGTGGTCATTCATTGATAAAAATGTGTTGCATATGGGCACAGACTACTCCGCCAGAAGCTCCGTCCCTCGCCCCTGTACATCCCAGACAGGTAATCAGGCACTGCACGTGACTTGCCCCCCACTGACCTTGGCCGACCAACAGGGGTTACAAGCAATAGGCGGGTCCTGAGCTTACAGGCAACACGCCAGTTTTCGGGCACTGTTAATCTTGGGCGGCAGCCAGAGTTCAGCGTCTGGAAGAACGTCCAAGTTCTTCACTATACTGACGGCACCCGACAGCGTCCGGGTCTGTTGGCCAAGACTTTTCTAAGGCGACTTCGCTGGGGTTGCCCACTAGAACGCGTTCATTATTAGCTGGGTTTAATTTGAGGACATTTTATTCCATTCACTATTCAGCCGTAAATATGCAGTTGAAAAAAGATGAGGCCTCGGTTGTAGAAATGATGCGTCACGTGCGCTATTGTACAATGCGTACAAACGATGTCATCAGGCTGTCTATAGGAATGCACGCGCTCATGCCATATGTACTATAGCGGACGCTCGCCTGCATGCCCCGTAGGAATGCTATGAAAATGCACGCACAAATGCACCCAATGTGCTTCGTGCTACGCATGTTATGCACCTTAAGGCCCTCATATGTTCCTCGCTCGTGTTGTACAGAGAAGGCACGTCTGCATGCACATGTTCCATTGCGCCAAGGCGCCACCCACATGGCCGAAGTGGCGCTGTCACAGAATGCACATCTAGATGGCTCGCGCAGAGAGAGAATGCACACCTACATGGCCCTTGTCGTCCATCTCGTTATTGGTGAGTTTCACTCGGTCGAAGCTGACGATTTGCCGCATCCAGGTTTCTCCGGAGCAGGGCGAGTCGGGGTGGATGTAAAGTCTGGGCGTTATGCACGAGTGGTCCGTGTTTCCTGCCACCATCCACTGGGAGCTGTGATACACGTACCTGCAAAAGAAAATCACTGCGCATTAGCGAGGATGCCCGCACCCGGGACAGCTCCCTGGCACTCGTGGCTGACGGGCGGGGGGTGTAGGGGCAGCGACACTCGCAGCATTCCCAAGCTAACAAATGCGCGCGCCGACGCAGAAGGCATTTTATTATCGATTATTTGAGTCAGATCGCGCAATTATACGGTATATTCGCACATGAAAGTACCAAGCATAGAATAACAGGCGAGTGTATACCCCGGTATTAAAGGAGGCGGCTTTCCATTATGTATCAACCACGAGTTTGCTTCCTGACCAAGTACACGTGTGTCTGACACATTCGTGACAAGCTGCCCCTCGCCAGTCGCTCTATGCATGGGTCTAGCTGCCGGCAAGTCTCCTCTCTCACCTGAACCCCAGCCCCCCTGGTGCTGCTGAAGTGGTGGGAACGGTGTGAGCGCTATAAAACCCCTCAC
Source organism: Ambystoma mexicanum (assembly GCF_040938575.1). NCBI lineage: Eukaryota > Metazoa > Chordata > Amphibia > Caudata > Ambystomatidae > Ambystoma > Ambystoma mexicanum. The sequence continues at coordinate 494,261,999 of NC_090930.1, read as the reverse complement.
GGGTGGAAAATACAATCGCTCTCCACAATAAAAAAAAACAAATAAACAACTTAGTTCACAAGACTTGCATTGGAATTTTTATTTTAAAATCTAACCAATATATGGTGTTATTTTTACTGCCGCCACTCTAGATGCCACCGACATTAATCCGGTCTGGATGGGGTCAGGAGGAGGCAAACCTTGTGTTTCAGTAGGAGCGGCGTGCGTGTGCGAAGGGGCGCGAGATTGCTCTCGGCGGCGCGTACCTGCAGTATCCGTTTGCTCGCACGCCCCCTTTACATGCACGCCTGCGGGGATTGATGGCACCCAGCCCGCCCACGAGTGGTACCCCGGCCCCCTTACCTGTATCTCTTGGAGTCCACGGGGATCACGTCCATGGCTATGTAGTACTGCTTGACCGGGTCCAGCCCCTTCACCTTCACTCTCACGGAGGGGAACATGCGCCTGCGGGGGGGGGGGGGGGAGAGAGCGCACGTGAGCGAGGAGAAGATCCCCTCTAAAGGGCGCTAAACTGGGGTGGGGGCAGTTATATATCGCACAATAAATCATGCTTTTGGGATGTGTAAAAGGGCAGTTTTCATAACAAAGGGATTCATATTAACGTCTTATCGCATGGCTAGACAAAGGATAGTTAGTTGTCGCTTATGCGTGTTACTGTTATTACTAATGACACTTGCAGCATAGCGTGTAACTTATTAGTGAATATGAACATCGATCGAGGTATTATTTAAACGATCAAATGTGTTTTAATTGTGGTATCTACATTACATGCATTTCTCCAAACTATTAAACGCATACAGGATGCAATGGTGCAAAGTGCTTAAACGCCGATGCTGTCGCGGTTCGCTTAACACCGGCAAGCACTCCTGTGCTGCAACATATGTGCACAGCCTTTGTGAAAGTAAAGGAAGGCGTGGACGGTGATCAAGTGAACCATAACAGCAAGGGCTGCAAATCACACCTGGGTACGCTCATATCACTGCCACGGGTTTGGTGGAAGTCCAGTGATGAACAGGTGTGTGTATGAAGAGACGATGTGCACGCGAACTGGTGATGTGTGTATTCTTTTGTTTTTTGTTTTTCCCTGCGCTGTGCCCCACTTTGATCACACCCTCATTTACTGGATTGGATCCCACGAGTTCTATCTTTGTGCTGGGGAATGCCCTTGCTAGCTTCAATGCGTTATTGTATGACATTTCTGATCGAAGTTGACATCCCTGTCCTTCAAATAAATACAAACGTTACATTTTAATTACAAATACATGAGGCGGAGATTTGTGATGAAGCAGATGTGAGTGGGCGAGGCAGCAGGAAGAAAAAGCTACATATGTGAATGGAGCCAAGATGCGCATATGATTCACATGTGCAAATAAACCGCAAATGCGAGACTGTAAAGAGGAGTAGCATGAACGGGAGATGCGCATGAGGAGCAGAGATGCGTGTGCGTATGATGGAGAAGTGCGAATATACTGCAGGCGTGAGAATAAATGTGCCTATGAAGTGGACATGGTCGCACGAAGGGGAGATGCGCGTATGATGCAGGCGTGCGAATAAACGCAGTTGTGAGAATGAAGAGGACACGTGCGTATGAAGCAGAGATGTGCGTATGATGCAGTATGTCGAATAAACTACAGATGTGAGAATGAAACGGAAATATGCATATGATTCACAAGTGGAAATATAGGACAGATGTGAGAACGAAGAGCTGTGTGAATGAAGCGCAAGTGTGCATGCTAGGCAGAGCTGAGCGTATGATGCCGGAGTACGAATAAACTGGGAGATGTGCGTATGATGTAGAATTGATGCGCTGCAGAATGGAAAGGAGAGCTGCGCGCGCGAAGTAGGTGTGGGTGCAAAGCTGACACGCGCCCCCCGAACCCCAGGATGCCGCAGGAACCTCACCTGCCCGCCTTGGTGATGATCATCTCCGTGCCGATGTCGTGGAAGCGCTTCCACAGCTCGGAGCCCTGCAGCTCCACGTGGGTGCGAGCAGCCGCCGCCTCGGTCTCCGGCTTCGGGCGCTTCTCTGTCGGGAACACAGAAAGAAAGGGGTCAGGCACTGAGGGGCAGCGAGCGAGCACCCGAGACAGATGCAAGAGAAAGCCCTGCGAGGACACCTGGGATACATACAATGAATGAAGAACCAGTGTTCAGACAACTCCAGACACCGCCCTCAGAGCGCTACAGAAGGGCGACCGTTACCTAGGGTAACCAGACGTCCCAGTATTTGGTGCTCTGTCCCTCTTTCTCAAGATTATGTTCCCATTGGAAACTGCAGTGGTCCCTTTTTTGTAGTAGGTCTTCATAGCTGACAGACATGAATGCACAATCTCACACCGAGGAAATGCTACATTTTAAAACTTAAGATAGTGTTAACACTATCAGTGTTTATTTAAACAGCAACACTTAAAGCCCCTTCTCCACACAACGCTACTAAAGTGCAGTGCCTTGACAGCCACTCTCAAGAATTAGTCCTACTTTTATGTTAGTTCTCATGTCCCGGTTTTTTTACTTTATAAATCAGGTCACTCTACTGTTACCCTAGCACAGGGGTTACCCACAGCGGGGGAGAGGGGGAGATTCCACGCAGACCACCGAAAACAGCAGCGCGCTGCTTTCATCCATGCACGCACTTATTAAACAAAGGCCACGTGTACACACCACTGAAACCCGACAGCATTTCAAAGGGCCTGAGCCCAGTTATTCGTTTCATTTGTGTCTGTTTTCGAAGTGCCAAAAGGTAAAAAAAAAAAAAAACAATACAATAATTATCACTGCAGAGGCGCACCCGACCATTTCGACAGCTTTCTAGAACCTACTAGGCTTTTTTTCAGACAGCTAACAAGTGGAATTCAGCTTTGTACGTGTGTCTTCTAAAACTGCGCACCTGGATTTCGTTCAGCAAAACAAGATTACAACGTTGGCAGGGGTTCATTCTGACATTTCAACTACTTGAGTATTTATTTAATTTTTGTAAATATTGCTTTCGTGTCCGCCAACTATTTAGAGTGTCAGGACAGCGTGCGCTTCTAGTTCTGACACAGGCGCGTCCCCAGACGGACGAGACCGTTTATTTCTTAAGAGTTCAAAAAGACTGGCCGCAGGTGCACAACGCTGACACTAATGAGCAAGGTGCGCGAACACCTGCTGCTGCTGCCGCTCGTGCCCGCCGCAAGTCACGCGCCGCCGGCTTCCTCACAACCGCTGCCCTTTACCCCTGTAACATGTCCATGTCCCTGCGGCACGAGGCCCTACACATCCCGCGGGGAAGCCCAGGAGGATGGGCACCCGCTTCTGCGCCCACTATATGCGAGCAGCCTGCAATAACCCAGTTCGAATCTACACAGAGCCACTTTTACCCAATTTATCTGGTCATTATTTGCGCCCATTACCTCTGCCGATATAACACCTTAGAATTGACTGCGGTCTTTTTCATACCGACGTAGTGCCCCCTGGAATGGCTGACACCTGGGAGACCCGTCCGGTGACATTTCTCCCTGACCTCCTATTCCCCATAGCCCCCCCCCTGAACCCTGCATTCACTGCCCGTGCTTGCACGAATTACTCTAGTTTCGATGCACACATTGCATTGTATTGCGTATGCGCATGTCCACGCGAACAATGCGTTTTGCGCAACGGAGAATGTGTCTTGAGCAACCCATGCACATGTTAAAATACGCAATAAAAACCAAATGTGCGCAACCAAAGTAAAGTAATTCGTGCAAGCACAGGCTGTGACTATGGCAGCTGTGAAATGGGCACATGGGATTTAGTTTCCCAATGCAGCAGCTAGAAGCCTGTTATAAGCGCTATGATAGAATGCACAATACCCATAAGCAGCCACAGGACGGGAAATACACAAGTTACACGCGAAAATCAAAAGAAATATAGTTGGGCCTAATTCACAGAAGCGTTTTATAATGGCGTGATCCCAGTGAAAAACGCTCTGTGCGTTTTGTCTAATAGCACAGACAGGCAGCGGGCGGACTTCCCTCAAACTCCCCTCTGCTGGTTACATTTTAGGAAATAGTGTACCCGCGACGCCCGGAATGCAGATGTAATGGTCTGTCGTGCATTCGTGAAGAGCTGGTATTGCCCCTTTGGGAACTCAGGTAATGCATTGCCTTCTTTAAATGACCCATCTATTGAAGTTAACATAAGAGCTTACGAGTCGCACATTTCGTTTTAAATCGGGCCCTCTAGTTTAGACACCCCTTTCACATTTTCATCTCAGAAATCTGGCTGCATTTATGGGCTCGCCAGCTCCCGAGCACCAGATATCAAACACACTGGAAAGCGTTCTCGGTTGCATTTGAGTGCATATCAGCTACTCGGCCAACATGCTGCTAATAGTGGCCCCATGAGAAGTAAAGGGGAGAGTCATATACACACCCTTGTCCTCCGTTGATTTAACCTCGGCTCCTTCTCGCGTTCCTCTGTCCGGTAGCTCCTGCGGTTTCGCGGCGCTATAACCCGGGCATTTCCGTTTGCTGGCTTTGCCAACCAGCGCCTCCACGGAAAACGCGTGCGCTCGGGAGCTGAGGGCCATCCTGGGTCCGAGGCAGCTTCCCCAGAAAGGCGTCAAATCTCCGCGCGAAGAGCCCGGGACACTGCTGACAAGAAGCTTTATTGCGTGAAAAGGAAAACTCGTGGAAGGGGAGGCCAGAAGTTCCTGAAGGAAGCCCCAGCGTTTACTGAGGTGGACCCCGGACGGCCTGGGCGCGCGCCTCCATCAGGTAAACGCCCGGTGCGGGTTCGCTGCGGCTCCTTGAGACCTGGCGGGGCGGGGAGGCGCTCGGCGCGGGCGGGCTGGCGGGCGGGTCTCCACCGGTGTCAGGCTGCGCAGCTCCAATGAGCAGGCGGCGAGTCCCCAGCTGAGGCAGAGCGAGGCCGCAGGCCCGGTGTTTGTTTTGGAAACTGAGGGGAACATAAAAATCAATGAGTGACACTTCACAGGGGTGGGAAGGAGGGAGCGAGAGAGGCAGGAGGAGAAAGGGAGGGGCTCCGAGGCGAGGACAGCTGAGGATGCAGGGATCACGGAGGAGGGCTAGAGGAATAGGAGGTCAGGGAGAAATGTCAACGGATGGGTCACCCAGGTGTGGGCCATTCCAGAGGGAACTACGTCAGTATCAAAACGACCACAGGATTACTAATACAATGCCACATCGCGGAAGTGTTTAAATGCCATCATTTGTTTCTAACCTTGGGGGGCTGGGAGGGGACATGTTTTTAAATTAAACGATGTGAGAGAAAGAGCATGAAGTGGGATAGGAAAAGGAGGGCATGAAAAAGTAGACAATTGGACAATACAGAAACATACGAAAGGGACTAGTGAAAGGGAAAGGGAAGACGAGATGAGAAGAGGGAAGTTTATATTGTGACAAGAACGCGTTTTTGTTTTAGATGACACTGTCAAACTCGGAAGAAAATTCACATAATTGCACAACAAGGGGCCACTTTCTTGTCAGACGTGAGGCTATTCTTCTAGTGTTCAAGAAGTCACAAAGAAGCACGCCTAGACCCAGTCCTACCAATTGCCTGCGAGAGGTTTACATTTTATGCAGCTGGGTAACAGTTTCGAGCGTATACACAGTATAACCACGGACAATCCAGAGATGGAGTGTGTTGGAGGGTAAAGGAATGGGGAACTCTTTGACTGAACTATGCCAGGCAAATTAAACAAGATACTATTTGACACACATCTCTTTAGAAAATGTTTACTAGTGTAATCTTGTGGAGCATCACTTACATTGAAATGCACAATTACAAACATAGCTCGAACACAATGATTGTCATTCCATTTAATCTGAAATGCACAGGGCTCTTAATAGTGTCAGTAGGCACACATGTAATTTCCCTACATAAATATTACAGGAAGTTAATCCAGCTATGTGGGAGTGATGTGGGAGTGATCCGAGAGTGAAAGTCGGTTTGTCGGTGACTGCTGCCGTGATTCACTCCTTTGGATTTGCACTTTACCTGTGCCTGAAGCTCACACGCCCCACCTGCTTGTTGTCGTGGTTTAGTACGCGGTCACACCCAACTCATGGAGTTCCTTTTCCCGCAATGAATGTGGCGCACAATAGAGCACTTTGGTTTTCATTCAGGTTCTATTTGGTGATGCCTCCAACCCCGTCTCGCACCCAACCCCAACAAGTACCTGGTGACACAATGGAATAGGAACCAGGCGGTTTGCATTCAGAATATATTTATTAATTAATTTATTTAGCCAAATATCACAAGTAGATTAACCTCAGCAACCAATATTGTGGCAACACAAGAACAAAATGACTTCTGTAAAGGCACCAACATAGAGATATGCTGTCACAATGAATTCCTTTTAAATCACCCCCATCGATACAAGAAAAGAACAATTCATCACACGCAGTGATTTATGCTTTTCTCCCAGCAACCCTCACTCTCCAAACATCAATTAGACTTCACTTCTTCTGTATGGAAGGCAGTGGTAGAGAGTGGGAACACAATGGGAAAATCGGATTTGGGGTCTTACTCACAGAAACAATATGAAAAAAAAGAAAAGCAACAGAAATTCGTTTTGCCAAACCTAAAAGTAACAGGCAGGGCTTTGGGGTTTTAGTCAGCACACAATGGGAACATTGTTTTTTGGGATATTTGATCACAGAACCAATATGGGTGACAGAAAAGCAATGGGAAAAATGTGTTTTTGCCACACCTAACAACACCCACGGCTTTGGGGTTTTTAGTAGAAGAAAATGGGGAAACAATTTTGGGATATTTAGCACAGCTGCAATGTGAGAAACAAAATGTAAATGGGAAAATTAGTTTTGCCACACCTACAAAGGATGGGTGGGGCTTATGGGGGTTGGGTCAGAACTCAATGGATACAAAGGGGCAATTTCGTTTTGCACCTTGGTGCAATATCAACCATTTAGATATTAGTAAAGTTTTGCGCCCCATTATTAGACCAATCACAACTATTTACGGTAGATCAAACCCCTATGATAAGATGCTCAACTTATCTCTACCACTTCATTCTTGATAAAGCCTTCCCATAAACCGAGATTAGTTTCAAGAATCTTTAAAAAGCGGCCTAGTGCTGAATCAAGGGTCGACTGTTCCCCCACATACTATGGTTCCAGAATGTTTCAAGAGGAGATAAAAATACACTTCTTATGTGTTTTCCCAAAACCAACCCCCTATCATGAGCAAAAAAAACTACAATAGTCAAGTGCTTCAGTGTTTCGAATTCGAAAGCAGAGCCACAAAATCTGCAAGAAGTGTCATTCAGTGCACCAGTGCTATTTTTCCAATGCTTCATACGTTCGTTTGTGGCAAATAAGTTAAGTCTTAAGTGCATGTATGTTCTCCTCACTTGACTACGTGGTAGCTGAATTATATGAGGGAGGTAAGGCTTTTCTTTGTGTCTAAATTTTGCATACTCAGTGTATGACTTATAGGTACCAATCAGATCTGAAGTCATTGCCCTGTCACATAGATACCATTTTTTTTAACAATCTGGGGACGCGTTCTCAGGTCACCTGGGCTCATTACGATTGTATCCAAAATTGCAATAATTTGAGTAGGGAATAAAGTTGAGGATGTAGGATTGCCGCTAAATAACATTACAAGTCCTCATATAACGAGTTTTGGGGGAGCTGTAGCATTTTTGCAAAGTTGCGTAGTCTTCTCCATGTTAGTTTGGACGACAGCGACAATGGCCCCAATTTGTGTGTAATTATTGCATTAGGAATAGATTTGGGTAAATGTAGAACGTTCTTCCAAATAGAGCCTTGGATTTTGTTGAGGACAGCACCAATAGATAAAAGACAAAGGTCGACTCCATACAAGGTAATTGCTTCTACTTTTAATAGGTAGAATTCAATAAGCAGTAGTAAGGAAAATCTGCATGGTTTATGTAGTATGACCTTCATCTGAGCTATTAGAGTGGCAAATTTGATGTTGACGGAATTCTGCCAGTTTGAAATAGAATTGGTGTTGGTCAAGTTATACCCTAGGTATAAAACAGGAAATGAGCGTTGAATTGGAGTGCTTTCAAATTCCACTTATATGTTATAGCCTTTCTCTTGTTTGTGAAGACCAGTATATATGATTTGGCAGAGTTGGGAAGTAAATTGTGTTGGTTGCAAAAATGAGAAAAGTAGTGCACTTTTTTTTGTAGGCCCAGTGGTGTACGGTCAAACAAGATCACATTGTTGGCAAATCCAAGCCAGTTTACTCGCTTGCGCCTAGTTTTACCGGGAATGTGTCATAATTTGACCATAGTGCCTCAATGTCGGCGAGCTATGAATTAAACATTATGACTGCTAAATTGCACCTCTGCTTTACACTGATCTCACTAGGGATTGGGTCAGTTAGTAGTCCAGTTTGATCAATTCTAACCATATACTTGTTGCGATGATGTAAAAGGGCAATCATTGCGATAATGTGTGGTGGAATAAGAAACCCCTGCATTTTTTCCACAAAAGATCTCTATTTAAACTATCGAATGCTGAAGATAAGTCAAGTAGGGCCATGAAAATGGCTACATTTTTTGACTGGTGGGATACTGCCAAGATATGGGATAACATTGTTGCATTCAATTGGGTGCCCATCGCCTTCCTGAATCCTGTTTGAAAGCGTGAAAGAATTTAGTGGTTGGAAATATACTGATTCAAATCTTTGAGTACTAAGGACGCAAAAACCTTAGCAGCAACATCAATTAATGAAATGGGTCGAAAATTTACTGGATTTGCTTTCGAACCCTTTTTGTGCAGAGGTATGATTATGGATGTTGTCCACGAGTCGGGAATCTTCCATGAGTGGAAAATGTGATCATAACGATGCTTTAAAACAACCACCCACAAGTGAGGATCATCTTTTAGAACACATGGGGGTAGGCCATAAGGGCCTGCTGCCTTAGAATATTTAAGTTTCTTGATGTCTGCAATTACATCCTCAACCTCCCATGGACAGGCTGGAAGCATAAAGGGAGTTAGTGTTTGTATCTGGATGGGCATAAATCTATGTGGCAAGGAGTATTTGTTTTTAAAGTACTCTAGCCACGTGTGACCACTAATAGCTGATTGGAGATCAAGGGATGGCTTGGCCGTTGGATTCCTAAGAGCCCGAATTTCACTAGTCTTTCTTTTACAAAGTAAATTCATCATATTTTGGTTGTTTTGAAGATATTGATCGAATTTGAGAATTTTGACATCACTTTTAATTCTCAGTAAAATGGCCTTCTTTGCATCTTTATAGTCCACAAAAGTGACAGCTGTTGTATTTAAAGCTCGAATTGCAGCATTTTGATGACGTTTCAGTATGTTGATTGCTGAACAGAATGTGTTCAAGTCAGCAGGTAAGTCAATGAGCTTTTTAGAGAGTGCTAATTGACGTAGATGGTGGTAAATCATCTGCTCATTCCTAGCCTCCACAACCTCATAGATGGCATTCGACGAATGCAACTCAGCGGTGAACAAGAGGTCCCGATTTACTAGGTTGTTCAGTTGCCTACATAACGAGGGCTTCCATCGTATGGAGAGCATGTGTCTGTCAATAACTGGTAATGCCAATATTGGAGCGGCATAATAAATCAGAGTTACAATGTTGATAGAACACTTTCAGATACAGCGATCGCTTGTGTTGGAATTATAGATGGAACAAAAACTGGATTTCCCTGCTAAGGTGTGGGAAAGCACAATGTAGTCTATACGAGAACTGTGCTTCTCCCGTGACCAGGTCATCTGGGTCATATTTGACTGCAATGGGACCAGGTGGATGTCTGGACCCAAAGTATGCCCCGCTCATGTGAAACCATGGAGTATGGGCTGCTTTGTCTAAGAATGTTTGTTACAGTGTAGGGCAGGAGTGTAGCATTGAAGTCGCTACCATTCGTGAATTCTACAGTTGAATTTTTTAATGAAAGCATCAGTAAAAACCGTGTTTAGTTTATGTATCATTAGGTCTAAAAGGATCAATCCAGGGTACCAATACAAGGAGACTAGAAAAGTGTGAATTGGTACTGAGTGAAAAAACACTTCAATTGCAAATAATTCAGGTGAGGCGTAATTTAAATGTGAGTTCATTACTTGGTTGTTTTTAACCAGGATCATCAAGCCGCCACTTAGCCGCCCTGCACTTCCCCTTGTAGCTAGCTCAGAGTAAGCAGAATAGCCATCAATTTGAATGTCTTTCATTTACATTGTTTCTTGTATGGTCTTCTGGGGGCATGGTGGTAAGCCAAGCAAATAGATTATTAAACCCACAGCAATTACATGAGGATAGGGATAAGCTATGATTTTATGATTTTTCTATCTGAGGATTGACATTGGCTATAGATCTTATTAAAGGTTCTAACCATGCTAGCCCATTCAAGATTTGAGAAACAGATTAGCATTGTTCTCTTATTTTATCATTCAACACAGATATGTGTTGGTCGGCTGGTGTTGGTTTCGTAGGGGGAACCAACACCAGAGGTTGAAATTCAATAAAGTGTATCACCTCATCCATAGATTGAAAGGCAGATAAGTTATACCCTAACAGGTCGAGTTCAGTTCGGTAGTCCCATATGAGCTTTGCAATGATAGGTGTCTGAAAGTTGCAAAGCATACGATTATTGAGAAGTCGAGGCAATTTTATCCAGACCACATCATCTGAGTTCAAGTTACGAAGTGCTGGAATTTGATGAAAGATTTTCATGAGTGCTAATCGATTTAAATTAGCTTTTTCATTCTTAGCTGAGTTTAGACTGTATCCCATCACCAGCTTCATCTCTGGCGAGATCTCTTCTGGAGTTAGGGGGGGAGCAACTTGACCATAAATGGATTCAGTAAGACTGTTAGTAGAGATCTTAACATGTAAAGATAGAGTTGGTCCAGACAAAATAGCGTCCTGTGTGCCAGACTGACTTACAGTTGGAGCCAATTCTGTTCGCAACAAAGGTCCGGGTATTGGTAAATTAGGTCCATTGGAAGTATTTTCATTATTATTAGTCCTACACGGCAAACCTATAGAACTACCAGGCTGCACACTGATAGTTGGTGGGTTTGATGCATTGATAGTTTGAGAAGACGTTGTGGTAGTTTGCTTGTCAATTTTATCAAAACATTTGGATAGTTGTGATTGTGTCAACAACAAACTAGGCACTTTAGGTTGTTGCGAGATTTCATCAGCCAATGGTATTTCGACACTTTGTGCATCTAAGGGCTCACCTGTCATAGCCCCATTTGCCTGAGGGAGAGGTGGAGACAATCTCCCGTTCTTTTTAGGCATCATTTTATTTAAATCTAAGTGTAGTTGGCTTTCAGCACTCAGTTGGTTTTAATCAATAGTGGCATCCTCAGGGGAAAGGCAGCCAATTTTTTTAAGGATAGTATTATGCCCTTTGATTTTTGCCCTTGGCATATTTTTGGGTTTGGGTTTAAGAGATGTAGGTTCTGAGGGGTTCGGAAGAGGCAACTTATCTTGGAGGCTCTGTTTTTGCACCCTAAAGAAAAGTTTTTTTCGCTTTTCCTGACATGAATTGAATGTTCTGGGGGAGTCCCCTCTGCAAGTTTTCATCATCAGGCAGGAATTGTGAGTCATTTTCTAATCCAACATTAAGGTCTATTAGGTTCGTTAAGGCTGAGGGGCTATCAGGAGTATCTACACTCGTTTCACTGTCTAAAGAAGTGAGTGGTAGTTGTACACCGTTAAGTAAGTCAAGAGGAACCAAATTTGTCTTAACTAAAAGATTCTCTAGGACCAGAATCCACTCGTGTTGGAGTTTAGCAATCTCCATGTAGTCTGGCTGAGGTGTAAGGACACTCATGTTGGATGTAGATTTTTGTTGTTGTAATATTTGAGCAAAGCTTTTAAACGGAAGATCCTGAGGTTCCATGAGAGGTGAGATATGTGTATGTTGTGCTTGCATGTTAGTAGAAACTAATTCCTGCCTCTTTTGAAGTATATCATCTCCATTGGCTGCTTGCGTGATCCAGAAAGATTGCCATTTTTCTTGAGGAAGCGTGAAAACCTCTATTTTGCTAAGTTTAATCAGTATGTTGGAGATTGATACACTGAGGGCATTGATGGCTCTGTGAGTGTGTTTGTGACATCTATCTAATACGTTGAGGATACGAGGTAGAACAGGAAAGTTTTGGAGTTCTTGTTCATTTAGGTCAATAAGCATGTCCTCCAAAGGATATAAAGGAAGGGATGAGTTGGGGAAACACCTTTGTTCAGGCAGCAGGTTTGGATATTGCAGCCTATGTGATAGTACAGGTGAGTGTGGATAAGTTACATCCTTGGGGCTAAACAACACTTCAAACGAGGGAGTAGTCACATTGAGCTGGGTTCGTCATAATGTTGCTGGTAACTCCCCATCCCTCTTACTCGTGGATGGTTTTGAATGAGATTGCGGGGCGACATGAAAATGAACTTGTTCCCAAAATCTCTGGGAACTCATAACCGGGGCTGAGGGCCCATTAGAGAGACATTATTTGTCTATGTAGTTCTGCAAATATAGCAGGCGCGACTAGAGATGTGTCATGTGGTGGCATTGCATTCTCCTCACAAGAGATACCAAGTAGGGAATTGTCATTAACGGGAACATCAGAAAGTGGTTTTGCTATAAGCTTAGTGGAGTCAAATGGCTCAGTCATGCTGTCATAATGAGTTGCAACTTGAAGTTGGCCACACAGAGTGTGTTCCAGGATTGGAGCTGGAATCGAAAGAACAGGTGAATCAATACCAGAGGCCAAATTGACAGGTGTAACAGGTTTATTTTCTTCCAGTTCAACCTGTTCAACCATTCCAGCAAGAGGGAGGTTAACAATATTTTCAACTTCTTCACAAGCTGTTGTGGTACGTACGGACTGGCAGTTTGTTTTGTGATCCGTCTTGAAGACGTTTCGCACTCCTCAAATTTTTCACCATGATGTTGTGTAGTTGCAATGCTCAATAGTGTTATCAAACAAACTATACGCAGACCTTCGAAGATGTCCCCTTTCATAAATCAGTATGGTAACCAGTGGAATGCAGCACTTGGGTACATGTGTGCTTAGAGGCAATCCTTCACAGTTAACAAGGCAGGCGTAGATTGCTCAAATCACACACCGACAGTTTGATTAGGCATACACAGCGTAAGACAACAACAATAGGTCCTAACAAGATGCACAGATCAAGTCTTCTTATAAAAATGAAGTAAGATTCACTGGCTCACTCGACTCACCCGAACAGCCAAACAGCCACTTGGTCCACTTGGGGTGCGCAGGCATGGGACCTCAAGTAGGGCTGCTGGGTAGTAGAGGGGCGGAGCTCCAGGAGAGTCGAGGATTCTACAAGAAAACAAGAAGGTATGAGTAAATAGCACAAAGTCTGTGCTTAAAATCCAAGAGTAGAGTCCAAACTTGTTGAAGAAAAGTTTCAAGTATATTCACTTTTCAGTGAAGTTCACTGCGTTTCTACGCAGAAGGGGCTTCCTCTTAGGGACAACACTGCAATGAAGCAGAGGCAGCGAATCCAGCCAAACAGCCACTTGGTCCACTTGGGGTGTGCGCGCGGGTGCGCAAGCACGGGGCCTCAAGTAGGACTGCTAGCTACTTGGGGCGCACTGCTCCAGGAGAGTTGACGAAGCTTTCTGTCAAGTTCGCTGTGTTTCTACGCAGAAGGGTCTTCCTCTTAGGAACAACACTGCAGGGAAGCAGAGGCAGCGACCCCAGACAAACAGCCACTTGGTCCACTTGGGCATGTGACCTATGCAGAGCTGCCTAAAGCCACACTACTGGACATTTTATGAGACTTGTGACCTGGAAGTCACTCCTGCTGCAAAACAGACCTGACTTTATCTGGTCTCCAGTGCATTTCTGATCTAAAACATATTCCTGCTTTTATTTTTAAGGGAGGGCAATGATGGATGAAGACAACCAGGCCTGTATCCCCAGGGCAACAGAGGGCGGTCTTAGAGGTTAGTTTCAAGTTTGGAGAAATGACCGTCCATGTACCCTGCATCAAACAGCCTTTAAACTGGCACATAATTGTAACATTACACAGCACCTTATAAAGCTTACAGTTTCAACATACATGTGTGTTGCTTTGAAATTGTCTATGTGGGTGAGCTTGTTATAGGCATAAACCATGTTCACACCTTGAAAGTCAGGTGAGCATTTCGCTGAACATATTGTCAATCTAGATGAGGAAAAAACAAAAATGATATTATTTTATTTATTACACATTAAAGGCTTATTTTCACTTCAGCTGCCTGGGGCACAGTGCTGGTATCCCATTGAAGATACTGTGCACTGTGGTTACTTTATGTCAGTGCAGCTCTCCATAGATTGACAGCCATAAGTCTTCCTTTTCCTTACTGAAATGCATTGCGCACATTTTAGCATTTTTGCATTACGCCCACTTTCTTTCCCTTATGATTTAGGCTGATTTAATAAGCCTTATGGGTATCCCTACAAAATATCCCCACCAAAAATATTGCCGTATATATGGCCGTTTGTCTCACCATAGGCGATATTTTTGGTGGGGATAATTTGTGAGAACAGGGGTTGGGGGGTGTCCCCCGCACATTTTAAAATAATGCAGGGGTTGCAGGGGTGTCCCCCGCAGGGTGCATGGGTCAATATCGACACAAAAATATGGCAATATTTTTGTGTCGCAATATTTTTGCAGGGACATTAACACATGGAACCGCCTTATGTTGGACCTAATTTCTGTGCTGGCCTTATATTTTGGGAACACTCATAACTGACTCTGGCCTCTGTATTTCTGGCATCCAGGGTATATTTCACCCCACAAGGTCCCCCCTCCTGGATCTTTGATTCACATGAGACAGAGGGAAGAGCAAGGATAGAGTGGGGTGTCTGTTTCCTTGTGGCCTGTGTTCATTCCAGGGATATCCTTTAATCCTTTAGAGCACGTCTGTGCTTTTCCTGGTCATGAGGAAGTGGCGCTCTGATTTGCACTCCACTCTTTCATATTTTGGATTTTGGTCCTGGGCCCCTCCCTTTCCGGCAGCTACACCTCAGGCCTGAATAAAAGAGGGGTTTAGTATTTAATGCAGCACTATTTTCCTTGGTATTGGCATGCAAATTAACAACAACACTACAAGTTACACATGACAGTTAATGGCATCACACATTTCTTTACATGATTATTGTTTTAGGTACATTTCTGATAAGTAAATGTGGTTCTTTGCCCCTGTAAATGTTTGATCTTCTCTGTCTGGGTTCCAATTATTATTTTTTTACTCTTCGGATGGTTCCTGGGCTCTACGCTCACTGGGTTCTTCAATCAAGTCGTTAATTCTGTCTGGGATGACAGCCAACTGATTGATATGAACCCATTTCTCGTCCATCTGTTCTCCTTTAGGGATGCAGTCCTTATAGGCGACAGGTGAGATTTTATCTATGATTTCAAAGGCGTCACACCAGGAGGGGAGGAACCTCCGCTCTTTGGTCCGGTTCCTTTGGAAATTGTACAGGTAGATCTTGTCTCCTACTTGGTACTCTTTCTTGGTGGTCTTTAAGTCATAGTGGGTTTTCATCCCCTCTGCCGACTTTCTTGATTTTGCTGAGCGTAAGAAAAAGCATGCTGAAGGTGTTTTCATTATTTCTCAAAGTACTCATATGTCATGGACGGATTGATCAGGGTCTGCTCTTGAGTTCTGTCGAGCAGATGCAGAGGTAGCACAATTTTTCGTCTAGTCATGAGCTTGAATGGTGACATTTTTGTCACAGAAGATGGTGTAAATCTAATGGCCATCAGGACAAGCGGTAGTCGGATGTCCCAACGAGGTCCAGAGCCTGCCCAAACTTCTTCAGGGTGCCCCACAATCATTTTTATGTACCACTCAACTCTACCACCCAAGGCTGGGTGGTAGGCAATGTGGAGTTTTCTCTTTACCTTGAGTATCTCCCACATCGTTGTCATCACCTCACTGGTAAAATGACTTCCCCAGTCCAACTGAATCCTTTGGGGAAGGCTAAAATACAAGAAGATGTGATTGATCATTAGGGCAGCAGCAGTCTCTGCCTTGCAATTTAGGGCTGGAAGACATTCCACCTATTTATTAAAGAAGCATGTCACGGTCAGCATGTACTTGTTTCCCCTAGAGGAGCGAATAACTGGCCGGATGAAATCGACTTGCAAATCTTACCAAGGCAGTGTTATTCCCCTTTTCTGTAGGGAAGATCGGTGTCTGAGGGAAATTGGCTGAAACCGAGCACACCCAAGACACCCCTTTGAGTATAGGTCTATGTCCTGACCCATGTATGGCCAGTATGGGACCTCTCGCAAGATTTCTAAAGTTGTATGAAACCCCCTATGACCAGCAGTGGCTGCGTCATCGCTGTGACTTAACATCAGGCTTCGGAATGAGGTAGGTACCACCCACTGGTCACATCCAGATATTTATCTCCGTACCAACAAACCATTTTGGATTCAGAATTGGAAAACTTCATCAACACCCAGCAATCCTCTTTCCTGATATGATGGGATTTGGTCAGAGGAAAATTCACGGGGTCTTCTATATGTTGATAACATTTCCCAATAATCGGGTCCCCTCTTTGTGCTGTAATCAAATCAGCATCTGGGGTTTCCATACTCCACTGGGCAGTTGAGAGTTTATTTTGGGCATGTTTTGGGACCTGGTGACAGCAGCAACCTGCATTTCCACCAACAGGGATTCGGTTTCTATGAGATCCCAGTGGATGGCTCCGGTTTTGGCCAACTGGTCAGCCAAGTCATTTCCAGTTTTGTCTGATCCCTCTATTCTGGAGTGACCTCTGGTCTTTTTCCAGTAGATGGCATCTCATTAGAGGTGACCAGATCATCAATTGCTTGGATTAATTTCCCATGCTTGAGCAGTGTGTTATTCGAACACAGCATGCCTCGATTTTTCAAATTAATCAGCTGCTCCACTAACCCATGCCTGACATAATCTGAATCAGTGATTATGACCATCTCTTTGGTTAGTGTTGCACGGCAGTGAGGATGGCTTGATGTACTGCCATCAACTCTGCCATCTGACTACTTTGGCGACCGATCTGGTACCCCGCAGAGGGCTCTAGGGCATCATTCACCCAGCCATTCCCAACAGTAGCCACTAGTTATTTTTGCCCATGATTATCAACATGGTAGGAACACCCATACACATAAACTGTGGGTATCCCCTGGCATGTGTCTTCCACATGGACTTTGTGCGGGGAAGTAAGGTACACCTCCATGTTGTCTTGGGTCTTTAGACTTTCGTTCTCGAGACAGTTCTCCTGAGTACAGTCATGCAAGTCAGCCAAGCCTTGTGCTAGGGGAATCTTCTCGTTTTGGCCATATCTGACCTCCCCAGGAAAGCCTTGCATGGACAGAATCCAGGAATTAATTCTGGAATTACTCATGTTCTCTGTTTGGATTCAGTCACTTTGGAGATATTGCAAGGGCTGGTGAGGAGTCTCAACAGTGATGTGCTCCCCCTGGATGAACGGGCGGTAATTCTTCAACGTTCAGACTGTTTCCAGGAGTGCCTTTTCACAATCATTGAACTTTTCCTCTATATAGGACAAAGTCTTGCTCGAATACGCAATTACTTTGTTGACATTGTTGTGCTTTTGGTATAATACTGCTGTTAAGCAAGTATTTGAGTACCCCATCTCCAAGAAGAAATCCTTGTTTTTTATGGGGTAAGTCAAACAAGGGGCTTGGGAAAGGCTTCTCTTTAGTTGTTTCACTGCCTCAGATTGTTATGGCCCCCACTCCCACTTGACCCCGACCTATAATAAATGGACCAAGGGTGCATGACCTCTGCGTAGTCCTTTATGAACTTCCTACTAATATTAGTGTGTCCAAGAAGGCTTTGTAGTTCACGCAGAGTCATAGGGTCTTTTAATTTCAATACTGCCTCCACCTTTTTCACCTGGGACTGAGCCCTCATGGGTGATTTCTTTCCCTAAGGAGTTCACGTGGGTCTTACCCCACTGTGCCGTCTGGAAGGAAAGCTTTGCTCTGGCTTTCTGCAACTGCGTTTTTCAGGTATGTGTTCCTTCACAGTGGAGCTCTTGATTAAGACATCATCTACATAGGCTAGGTTTCCCCTTTCGCCCTAGTCGGACATAGCCTTATGCTGGAAGATTTTAAATTCATCGCCTGAGTTGATGTATCCAAAGGTGGTTTGGGTCCACGTGTATTGTTGCCCTCCAAAGGTAAATGTAAGCTTGTACTGGTCTTCCCTACTCACGGGTACTGTCCAGTAACCGTTGGTCAGGTCAAAGACGTTATACACCTTTGACCCTTGTATCTGTGCCAGTCCAGTCCCTGATCTTGACATGTGGACCCTTTTATTAAACTCTGTAAGGTCTGTGCAAAGTCTTCATTGGCCATTGGGTTAGAGTGTCCCCAGTACCAGGTTATTAAAAGTACTGTGGACTGGACAAATTATCCAACAGGATTCTAAGTTTTTTATAATATCTGTGAGTGACTCCAGAGACGCAAGGGGCAACCGGTATTGCTTCACAAATACGGAAGCCATCTCAGGGTACATTGGTATGGAGATTGAATGTATATCTATGCGCTAGCAGTCGTATGAGTCCAAAGCAATGATCTCCTGAAAATCCCAAAACACCTGTTTCGGTTCCTGCTTTTGCTCCTCAGTCTGACAGGCATCAGTAAGGTTGATTCATTCCTCAATCACCCGTTTAAAGCCTGGAAATACTTCAGGTTTTGCAATGTCGGCAGTATCCTCCAGATGAGTGGAGAGATCTCTTGTTATGGTGTTGGTCTGAACATGAGGTTTCAAGGAGGGGAGGTAGTCAATGTTGACTTGAAATACCACCTCATCCTTCGTGATGACACAGGTTACCTCTTCCCCACCATAAGAGCAGGAAGAGTACACCAAGAAATTCCCCCCTTGGCGGGTGAAAATCTTTTCTGGAGGAATATCGTCGTCACAATTGTGACAGTCATTTGGAATTGGTCCTATGATCTAATTCTCTAAGTCAATAGAATAATGTTGGGCATCAACGCCATTCCAATAACGGTGTCTGCACCCAAAGTAATACTTCTAGGGTCGCTGTTATCCACCAATATTCGAATGGTGTCATGTTCCAGTTCATCTAATAGTGTTGGATACAAATACAAATCTTGCTGTTGGAGGTGATAATTGAAATGTATATAAGCATCCTTGTTTTTGAGGCTCTGTCCTCACTTAATTTTTAGGGGAATTGTGAATTGTCATACCTGTCCTGGGATGGTGATCTCTTCTCTCATTTGAACTTCAACTGCATACAGCAGCAATTGAGCTGACCAAAATGCTTTCTCAGTGTTGTCAAAGCCCATGGGGTTAACCCCAGTCGAGACCAGGCTTTGTAATTAATTGCGAATCGATTGAGAATGTCACAGCTTAAGTAAAATGCAGAGGAGACATCTCTCGCAACCCTACAATTATGCTCTATGCTTTTGTTGCCAATGGACATTTTGAACATGCATATGCTAGGCAGGAGATGTTTGGAATTTAGAGTTTCCAGGCCCATTTCCCACTTATCAATTCACTTAAATGTGGGAATGGTCTGACCTTTTGGGTGTTTCCTGAATAATGCTTTGCTGATGAAGCTTCTTCCATTATTCAGGCATACTCTGGCGAGAACAGGATCCCCACCTCTTTTACCTGAATGGGGAAAAACCGCTGTTCAACCGTTTTCTGTATGTTAGTCAAGCTTTGAGCTGGTTTTTTATCACCTTTTGTCATGGGATTTGGATTGTCTTCAGTTTGTGGATCGGTATAACATTTCAGGGTATTTCCTTGCAGTATGGAATGCCACTTAAAACTGGAAGGAAGGTCAATTTTCAAAAACGGAGAAGGGTTCCTATCACCAGGTTGTTCTCCTACAGAGATAACAGTGATGTTGGGGACTTGATTGTTCCTGAAGTGAAATTCTATATGGTCAGACCGTTGTTCAATCATGTGGCATTACTCGCGTAATTGGTACTTTTTTTCAATTTGATTGGACAGTTAGTCTGAGTCCAGAGGACCTTGTTCACGCAGTAAATCAGGGGTGATAACCTCCGGAGGAGGATATTCCCCAGTAGACAAAGTGTCCTCTGGAGTGATGGCTATCACAGGGTGTTTCACCCTATGTGGCCCAATTTTGATCTCCAGATCCACAGTCCCTCTGACAGAAATGTCATTTCTATTAAAGTTCTGGAGTTGTCCAGGAAGAGGAGTGAGAGGAATTTGGTGACTCTCCCCTTCCTGAATTCATTTGGTCAAAGGCCTTTTTGGCAGGGGGGTGGCTTGGGATCCAGTATCCACTAGCACTGAGAATGCAAATTGACCCTGTACCTTGACGGAGGCATACAAGCCCCCATCTCTCTCTTCAAGGGGGCAAAGAAAATTAGCATTTTGTACCAGCTTGGGAGTTAATTCTTTTTATTTTGAACTCTGACACTGTGTGATCTTGGACAGTTTTCTGTGCTGGAGAAAATTTTGCACCCAGCAACAAACGGGCTGAGGAAGTCCCCTTTTCCCCCAGATTCTTTGCTGTCCCCCTTTTCCTGGAGACAGTTGCCCAAACCTGTTTAGGGGGATCCCTCATTGCTTTCAGAGTCATCTGGGTGACATTGTTGTGCTTCAAGAATTGGTTGCTCTGGGTCAGTCTCCATACTTACCCAGTCTAAATTAGGGTCTTTTGGAACCCATTTTTCCTTGGAAGGGATCCCTCCATCCCCAAAAGAGAAGATTTTCTTCCCTGAATCCCCCAGGGATTGTTCCCCTTCAAACCGGATGACGCAGACATCATCCACAAAATGTGTTTTCTTTAACACTTAATTTCTCCTACTTACCCTCTATTCCCTATATGTTCTAGCTTTTTGGGGGTAGGATATTTGTGTTCAGGTTCAGAAGTGTCTAGGGGTCTTTCTCAGGTGAGAAGGAATGTTTCCTCTAGGGCTTTGCATCCCCACCCCCCTAGGGTCCCTCCTCTGGAACCTGTTGGTTGTCAGGGTTTTCTCCCTGTCATTGCTCCGAGGCACCAAACCCAGGTGTTGTGTTGTTCTGGGCAGCAATCTCCATTTGAGGGCTCTAGTGAGCCCTCAACATGCATTCCAGGTCTTGTGTCAAATCTTGGACCTGGTGCTCCAGTTGAGACATCCTTTCTGGTTGGTATCGGGGTCTAGATTCATACCTCGGAAAGGGTAGCTGTCCCTTCTCCCAGAGTAGCTTGTGTATTGAGAACTTCCCTGATAGCCCTTCATCCTTGGTCTCCCTTCTTCCTGATTTGGGAATCTATTGTTCTGAAAGCAGGGAGAGAGGGGAGGATTGTTCAGGAAGTTGGGGTTTGGAGGGTACCTGGGAAAGAAACTTAAGTTGGAGGGTGGAGTATTTCTTCCCTCCTGAGGGAGGTTCTGAGAGAAGTTTTGAGGGAGGTTTCCAGGGGCAGTACTTACCTGATTAGACCCCCCCCTTTGGCAGGGGGAGTGCATAACTACCCCAAGATGGGCCTGTTACCCTTGTATCTCAGGCTGACATAGGTGGCAGGGTCAGGTGAACAATTGGTTGGATACCCTGCCTGGCTACCACCAAATTATGTTGGATCAGAGGGCCTTCTCTGCCACTCATTCTGCTGATTAGTGGGATGAGTATTTATAGGCCCCCCCATTTCCAAGTCCAAAATGGGGGTATTTTTCACCTCTGCCACCTTTGCAGCAGTGGGGGTGTTTGAAATTTAGGAATTTTTGTGGTTATTTTTGTTCTCAGATGTATTTTGGACTTCAAAAATTTGGGTGGCCTGTTCCACCACCCAATCCAGGGTCCTATGTTTATAGGAGTCCCTAACCAGTTGAGTCATAATACATTTTGGGATATGTGCAAATAAGTATAATGAACTCCCGTTTATTTGTGTGCACCCATCTAGAGGTTTGGGCAAATGCCTGCTTCAGCTCTTACACAAACTCTCTAGGTGCTTGGTCTTCTCTGCACTGCAGGTTGTAGGCCACCTTGAGGGCCTACTGAGGGTTCCTATGAACAGAGAAATGCTTTAAGATGGCCGCCTTATAGGTGGACCATATTTGGTGATCTTGATCCTCTAGCCCTGCAAAGAAGCTGGAGTATTCCATGGAGAATGTCCATTTGAACAACTCCATGGAATTTCAATAATTGTTGATGCCAAGTGATGTCATCATCTGATCATACATTCTAGATGTTCCCATATTGAGTATTTGTCATTTTTGTCATAGGGTGTCATAAAGCTTCCGATGGCTTTTATTTGCCGAATTGGGTCTTTTACAAGACCTCTATTTTGTTTGGCAGCCTTCTTTTCCTGCTGCACTTGAGTACACTCACCCTCTGGCTCAGAGCTGCTATTAATGGTGGTCCACTCCCGTCCTATAGGCGCTCCCTGAGACTGGAAATCCCTCCCAGAATGAAAGGGTCTGGGCTCTTCTCCCGTGTGGTACTGTCGGCTCTCTGGGGCTCTTCCCTTGGTCTCCCTTTTTCGCACATGGGAATACTCATCTTCTTCATCATCCCTTCTTCTGGGTATGGTGGAGAATTCCCCCACCTCCCTGAATGTGTGAAGGTTTTTAAAATACTCTTTGGAGGCCTGGTCTCTGATTCTTCTGTGTCTGCAAAGCGGACCAGATGGTCCCTTTGTAACTTGTGTTTCTGCCAGTCTAACTTCCTGATCTTCTCATCATAGGAGCCCTCCTGGTCAGAGGAACATGCTAGGGTATTTCTAAATCTAGGTAGAGATGAATAGCCGTCAATGTATGATAAGGACTGGCCTTCTGGCTCAGTTGGGCTAGGCCTGGTTGAGTCCAGCTGCCTCATGTTTCCCTGTTCTTGCAAACTGTCAGGCATGAAGTTAGCAGCATCCTGTGCAGATAATGTGGTGTGTTGACTTGAGGTCCCTGGTAAAGAGGACATCACTATCTGATCGGAGGGTGCCTTTCCATACTCTAACTATTTGGGGTGCCTTAAGCATGTTTGTATCAAGCCATTTCCTTTTCCAATCTCTGAGATTTGTTCTCCGCAGCTCCTATCTCTTGGTGATATATAGAAGCCTGAATTTTCAGCTCTGCTAGCACGGCTTAAGTACTTTGTTTTGTGCCACTACTTGGTCACTGAGTTCCTTGTTCTCCTCACAAAGTGACTCATTTTCTTTCTGTTAGGCTTGTATTATCTATACTCAGAGCTCTTGTTTTGTAGGAGATTAATCTCCTCACTTTGTGCATTTTTGGCCTGTGTTGCCTCATCTAGGTCAAACTCTGCTTGCCTCGCATGCCCATTAATTTTGCATTTTCTATCCTCATGTCAATAAGTTCCTGAGAACATAACTCGCTTTTCTCCATGTCCTTCCTTAACTGACACACTTCTGACACAGGGCACTTTTCTCCTGACACAATTTGCTATTTTCTTCACTGTAATGCTCTCTCTGCTGTTTCAGAGTGCTTAGACTTTGGTGCATCTGATCGAATTCTGCCTAGGAATTGACATCCCTAATGATGAACTGGCTATTTTCAGCTTTCAGTTGTTTAATCTGCGTTTCAAATGCACAAATTACCTCTAAATAGACTCTGCGGTGCACCACTTGCTCACTTAATTTTTGTTGACTCTCTCTCAGATTTTCAACACCTTCTTGACATTCCTCTTTCAGCGCAGAAAATGGAGACTCTCGCTCTAAATACGCTCACTGCCATGTCACTTACTCATCTTTTAGCTGCTGAATAATGTTTTCTAATTTTAACTCTGAATTTTGGCTCTGTTGCGCTCTTTCCTCTAATTGTTTTCATTCTCTCTGTGCTTGATATAAAAGGTCAGATTGGTTTTGCACAGAGGCTACACTCTCCTGGTATATTTATTCCATGATCATCAAATGGAAGTACATATATGGTGTGAGCTGAGCCATTTTAATTTGCTCATCTCTGGTGGTCTCTGTCATATAAAAGTCTGTCAGGGCCCGATGTAACAGGCCATTATCCTGCCACATATCAAAATGTACAGAGGTAACCTCCTGCATCATTCTAGATTGCCACATTTCATGCTCCTGTTCTACCCATCCTCCCTTAATAAACAATTTGGAAAGAAGGTGCTTCCTGGCCATATTGATTTCTACGGTGCGCATTATGAAATGTGTCCTGCACCTACCTCTCTATGCAAGGACGAAATCTCAACCCTGTTCCTGCTTATTCTGTACTTACAATTACAATTCAAATGAATACTTATCTACACACACCACCCTGAAACCCAGGGTACAGGTCTGGATGGCGCCTTCACAGTGTAACACAACTTTCCATCCACTGAAGTGCAATAGACCTTCAATGAATAGTCTGCTGCTACTGCACTGTCATGAGTGAAAACTCTCTACTAATCCCGGAAAGTGCCCAGTTTTGTTGCGGTTTATTATGCAGTCACAGCCAACTCATGGAGTTCCTTTCCCCATGAATGTGGCGCACAATAAAACACTTTGGTTTTGATTCAGGTTCTATTTGTGATGCCTCCAACCCATCTCGCACCCAACCCCAACAAGTAATCAGTGACACTATGGAATAGGAACCAGGCCGGTGTGTATTCAGAATATATTTATTAATAATTTATTTAGCCAAATATCACAAATAGATTAACCTCAGCCACCAATGTTGTGGCAACACAAGAACAAAATGACTTCCCTAAAGGCACCAACATAGGGATATACTGTCACAATTCCTTTTAAGTCACCCACCAATACAAGAAAAGAACTGTTCAACACACACAGTGATTTCAAACAGGTTTATGCTTTTCTCCCAGCAACCCGCACCCTCCAAACATCAATTAGACTTGACTCCTCTGAATGGAAGGCAGTGGTAGAGAGTGGGAACACAATGGGAAAATCAGATTTGGGTGCTTGCTCACAGAAACAATATGAAAGAAAGAAGAGCAATGGAAATTCATTTTGCCACACCTAAAAGGAACAGGCAGGGCTTTGGGGTTTCAGTCAGCACACAATGGGAAAATCGTTTTTTGGGATATTTGATCACAGAGCCAATATGGGAGACAGAAAAGCAAAGGGAAAAATGTGTTTTGCCACACCTAACACTAATACACAGGTCTTTGGGTTTTTTCAGAACACAATGAGAAAATCGATATTGGGATATTTAGCACAGCTGCAATGTGAGAAAGAAAATGCAAATGGGAAAATTAGTTTTGCCACACCTACAAAGGACAGGTGGGGCTTATGGGGTTTTGGTCAGAGCACAATGAATACAAAGGGCAATTTCGTTTTGCACCTTGCATATATGCAAAGGCACTACCAGGCATCACACTTCTGATTTAAAATGAATGGGATCAACAGAGAATGTTGTTTTGTACCCTGCGCCCACACGTGGAAGCATGGCTTTGGGATTAATTCTTTGGGCAAATCATTATGTCTATATTGGTTCAAAACACACTAGGAAAAGACTATTGGTTTCGAATGCCAACAATACAGATCCCATCAATTCAATGGGGAAATTAATCGATTTATTTTGATAACTATGTTAGGGATCTACACAGACAACAGGATATATTCACTGTGGAAACGACTAAAACAATGCTGGAAGAATATAGGGCCTACACAATCTATGGCTTTTGGGTAGTTCTACTTGCAGGAGAGGGCTGGTACTGGGCATCATGGGGCATCAGGGCACCACTGGGACAGCAAGGGGCTCAGCCAAGGGTCTCCTCTCTTTCCTCCAAGGGGTCCCAGTAAGCTTCTATGTCTCCTGGCTCCTGTCTCCAATGCAAGACTTAGGTCTCTCTGCTGGCATGTTTCTCACTAGATTTCAGCAGCTGGCCGTCTCTCGGAATAATTGAAAGAAGTCCAATTCTCATGCAAACTGGTTCATTTATAGGGCAAATGACATCAATAACTTGTCCGGATTCTCACAAAAGGATTTGGCTAGTCTTCACTACCCACCTCACACCTGTGTGCTGATGGGAAAAGGGGATGGCAGTGTGATTTGGGATAGCTTTGGGAGGAGAGAGCTTCATCATCTCACTTTGACAGGTGGGCTCGGCATGCTTTAGGACATAGCAATCTCACAACATGGTAAGTATCCTAAATTTCCAAATCTTTACATTTATGAATATATTTATAAGAACTCTATTTTAAAGCAACCCAGATGGGACTAGTCTGGAGTCTGCACGTCCTTCCTGTGCAGATATACTATTTTTCTTCATTTACTCAGGAGCCAAATGAAGGAAAAATGCGCCACTTTACAGTCATCATATTAATTATTATCAGCATGCTTTTAGCAACCTTCGCATCTCTTGGACTCAAGGGAAGGCACAAATCACATTTTCATTAATAACCTTAGTTGTGTTTATCCCACCAAAACCATTTTAGCATGGTTAGAAGGGGGCGACTGTCACCTTTAATAAACGCCTGGAATGACCGTTGTGATATGTACGCTGCTCCTTTCATGTGATAACATGTATTTCTCCCCTTTAATAATCCTGCAGTTTCATATCCTCTGTCGCTCTGGCCCCCACCCTTGCTCTCCCAGTTTCGTTTCTCTTCAGGCTTGTGACCTAAGCAGAGCTGCCTGATAGTCACTCTAATTGACCCAGAGGTCATTCCTGCTGCAGAACAAACCTGATTTTATCTGGTCTCCACCGCATTTATGATCTAAAATGTATTCCTGCTTGTATTGTTAAGGAAGGGCAATGATGGATGAAGACAACCAGGCCTGAATCTCCAGGGCAACAGAGGGGGGTCCTGGAGGTTAGTTTCAAGTTTGGAGAAATTACCGTCCATGTACCCTGCAGCAAACAGCCTTTAAACTTGCACATAATTGTAACTTTACACACATCTTATAAGGCTTTCACAGTTTCAACATACATGCATGTTGCTTTGAAATTGTCCATGTGGATGAGCTTTCTATAGGCAGAAACCATGGTCACACTTTGAAAGTCGGGTGAGCATTTTGCTGAGCATATTGTCATTCTAGATGAGGGAAAAAACGAAAATGACATTCTTTTATTTATTACACATGAAATGCTCCGTTTCACTTTAGCTACCTGGAGCACAATTCTGGTATTCCTTCGAAGATACTGTGCACTGAGGTTTCTTTATGTCAGTGAAGCTCTCCATAGATTGTCAGCCACAAGTCTTCCTTTTCCTTCTTGAAATGCATTGCGCACATCTTAGCATTTTCAGATTTAGATCCACTTTCTTTCATTTATGATTTAGGTTAGATAGGCCTTATGTCGGACGTCATTTATGTGCTGGTCTTATATTTTGGGATGTCAGGGTAATTTCCCGGGGTCGGCAGGGCTGTTCGCAGACCTCCAGGATTGGGGAGGCCCCAACTCCTCCCGTGTCCCAAAGGAGTATGAGGCACACACAAGAGCAAACAGTTCCTGCTGTTTATTGCACAAAACAGACAGGGACAGGTTCTCGTAGCATAGGTACCCAAGGAACATCTCACGGTGATGGGCGCGCAGGCCCTTTTTCTAACCGGATGATGCAACTACGTGCGTCACCTGGGAAAACTAGCCCCTAAACCTAACGTGATCTCGGGTTGGCTCCCCGAGTGGTAGGGTCAGCATAGACGCGGTATAGAAGGAAATGTTATTGGAAGAAAAGGGTTCAGGTGGTACGCTTGGGTCATCCCTAAGAATTGCTACATGAGAATAGTTACATGGGGAATTAATAGTGATTGGTTGAATTATAGTGTCGTCAGTGGTTAGCCCCTCGTATTCTGATTGGTTCATCCGCGAGCCCCCAAGCCTGTGACCATCACCGTTCCCAACTCACGATGTACCTGGTGTTGGCAACAATGTATGACTATATGTCAGTGGCGGACAATGGACAGATCGTACTACTGGCTGTTGAGTGTCCCTTTCCCATCGCTGCCGGTGTCCACTTGTAACTTCGTTGTTGCAGCCTGGGTCCCAGACATGAGACCCCAGTGCTTCTTTGGTTTTTGGAGCTTGGCACGTGTTGGAAGACCGTGGCTGAAGCAGAATTACAGGTATTTGATTTGTATTTAGGCTTCAAGGAGTGTTTAGCAGTGGCAGGTGTAACCTTGGCGCAGGGAGCGCAGCATGTAGTAGGTGCACTGCAGTCAGAGTTGTAACATGGAGCACTGAGATGAAACAAGTATGAATCAGAGCATAATCCTATCATCGCTGTGGTTTACTGCAGTCAGAGATGTAACATGGAGCAGTGAGATGAAACAAGTGTGAATCGGAGCATAATCCTATCATTGCCACCACTAATCTGTCATTGGAATCTTGTGAACGACTAAATCTTGGGCTTGTTGAGAGGACAAAATACATGAAAATGGTCAATAAATAAAAGCGAAAAAGTTGGGATATAATCTCTGCAACAATAAGGAGGGGAGAAGGAGTGCCAATCTGCTTCGGAACGAGAAAGGGGAAGGGCAAGTGGAATGATCCGACTGTTAGGGAGAATTCTCCAGAATGGCTAATTTCCCTTACCTACTGAGTCCCTCACCATATTTGCTGGATTTCTAGGATTTCTTTTTCACCTGGTAAGAGTGTTAGCCTTGTTTCCTACTCTTACATGTGTTTTACTGTGTGTGTTTAACATTTTCTTTTGTTCATGCACTGTGGAGCTTCACCTACTCCATAGGCATCATCTTTTTATTTTGTGTTACACAGCACTTTCAGTGCAGTGACACAGGGTTGTCTTTTAGACTTCCCAACTCCAACTTCGTTTTCTGGTACTGACTACTGTCTCCCAGAACATGTAAAGTTGTCATGAACTTTATTAGTCTTTTAAATCCACAGACCCAGTACAAACTATGTTACATAGAGCACTGTAAAGGGTTGATACTTATCCCTTTTTGTCTGTTTCTCTTGGAGCATTGTTTCGCTCCCTTTTCATCAAGACTTGGCTGGTGGCAGTGGTAACGACCCTATTTTTCCTACCGCGGTTATCTTAAATAACCCTGGTATTGTTTTAGGCTATCTTGGTAGCCTCGAACTTAAACCCGCTAGATTATATATGTTTTTATAAAGTTTATTCACCATTTCTTTATGAAAATGTCTTTCTCGTGTTTTACTCTGCGCGCCAAACCAGGTTTGGTTGCTTTGTTCACCGTGTTTTCGCAGGCTTCTACACAGAAGCCCTCCTTAGGCGCCTGAAAGTCTGGGTAGGCAGGATGTGAGGGAGGGGTTTTAGGACCCCTGCCATGGGTTTCCTTGGCAACCCAAGTCGCACTCCTGTTTGATTAGCTAGGTGACTGTCCCGCCAGAACAGCCACCCTGTTGTGTGATTGACAGCCAGGCTGTGTGAATGAGGGAAAACTGCATAAAAGGCAGGTCTCTGGGACTGGAAAGGCAGAGTTGCCACTGGAACAAAAGAACCAATGAGGAGCTGATGGAAGAGGCCCCTACCACGACTGAACTCCCTGGTGAAGCCCTGCTGCAGGTTCGAATCTTCAGACTCCAACGACAGAGGAGATCTACCAGGACCAACCAGTTCACCCAAACTGCAAGCCAGGACCCCCTCCTCTGGTTGGATTTGCTGTACAGAGCTACAGTGAACCGGATAGCCAATAAGGTCGGACCCTGCTTGGGTTTTAGGGAGCGCACCTTTTATTCGTTGCTTTGCTCTGCTGCTGGCTTCTTCCCTGGGCAGTGCAGGATCCTTCAGTCTTCCTACTTCATGTCTGTCCGACAGTCGCTTCAAGAACCATGAGCCCACAGGAACTGCCAGGAACGTCCGCCTCAGCTACAGCTTCTTCTTCATTTAATGGTACTGTGCAAATTCAGTTATTCGTTTCGTCCAATCGCGGTGAAGGTGTGTGAAACCTTTCACCAATCCGAGGGCTTGTCCTTCTCTACTCTGTAAACTAACTTTTCTGCCGACCAACTTCGTCCGGAACTCATGGCAAAGACTTAACCGCGAACTACCCTGAACTGTGTATTCTTCAGCAAAAGACTTTTATCGTATTGACTTTGGCCCTAGGCCTTTTCGATTTGATTCCATCACTCTAGTTCCTCTTTCTAGATTGCCCTGCTTACTTACCTGTTGGTGCTGCTCAATTTTAGCCTAACTTTGTGTTTCCCTCCCTTTTGAAATTGCTGGAGTGCCATTTTGCTCACACTTCATTTTGAGTCTAACTTGTCAAGAATCTATTGGGAGCGGTGTGGTGTATTAAGAGTGTGACTTTCAACTGCTTTACTTTAGTGAAATGTTTTACAACTGATGTGTAAATAAATGTATATTCTTTTACTCAGAAACCTTGAGTCAGTGTTTGTTTGAATCATAGTATATGCTGTCCTTTGTGTAACTATTTATACTGCTCATTTGCTCTTGAGATAAGTCTGGCTGCTCAGCCATCGCTACCATTTTACTGTGTAGTACAGGCTTGTACAAAAGGTGAATTTGTACTGTTACTTGTAGTCTTAATTGTGTGTGGTGTTCTCAAAGGGTACTGCATATAATTCTGCCTAACACTGACTGAAATGGAAAGCACATTGAGGCTGTTAAGATGGGGACTGAAATGGGGACTGAACAAAATTGAAGTGTCGGTGAAGACATAGAGACCCCCTCCTTAATCTCTGTTATTCCTTGCAGTCTGAAATTGCTCACAAGTAATACGCAGCACACATTTTGATTTAATTACACCCATCACTAGCACTGATACCCTGGAAGTACAATCAGAGGTAAAGCCGAATGGGATTTCATAGCTGGCAATAGGAATAAGGTTGAGAACTCCTCCGATTTTGTACCCAGACTCCTACTGTGCTGAGGAAACCATAAAAAGTGGAGAGGCTTAGCAGGACCTCTCAACAGCCATGTCCACCATGCAATTTGCTTAAAATTT
Organism: Ambystoma mexicanum; assembly: GCF_040938575.1. NCBI lineage: Eukaryota > Metazoa > Chordata > Amphibia > Caudata > Ambystomatidae > Ambystoma > Ambystoma mexicanum. Next base: position 494,231,228 of record NC_090930.1, on the reverse strand, counting down.
CTCCTCAAATTGTGTGGCAGACTCAATGAGGAAATCGGCAACCATGGAGCAGTGCTCCAAAGGATCAAAACGGCATTGATGACTGAAGCTCGGGTAATTCAGAATGTTGAGTGTGTGACACATGGAGTGGAGCAGGGAATGGAAGCAATAGATCACAAATCTAATCCCACTGTGAAAACAGTAGATGGGAAGGTCGTGACTGAGAACTCAGAAGAATCGTAACTATGCTTAAACCGTAAACAAAGATGGTGTCTGAAATTACAACTAAACCAAAGAGCGAAAGCGCAATCAGATGGCAAGATAAATATTCTGAATGCCACAATAAATAAAGAAATATCGGTCAACAGCAACCCTAAAATTGTAGTTATATCGATCATATAGTCAAACAAAAGGGAACAGCTAATAAACCGCTCTGTATTTTTGAATTGGATACAGCAAATACCTACCCTGAGAGTGCTATGTACAAATGGCATGGACTTCATAAAGATCATTGAAGGTCGCAATATGAACACAACACGAGTGCATTGAGTCACAGTTGTTACTGCAGATTTAATAATATCACACTCCAAACTATTCCTTAAATTAGGATTTTAATTGGATGGGAATCTCGTGCCGGGTGACAAATCAATGCAACATTGCGAGACAATTACACTTATGAACTTTAACTCACAACAACAAAGTAACACAAACAATTCTAAGGGTCTGTATGATGACAAATTGGGCGGGAAGTAGCTCTAAAAATTCCTCCCTTCAATCAAAAAAATGCAATACTGAATTGAGATAATAACGTGGAACACTATGGGCACCTGCCATTTGATGGACAAAGCCGGTTCCCTGTGGCTATTGAATCTATATGACATCTTTATGTTACAGGAGAGCTGGCTATTAATGGAAATAATAGTTGGGGCTATGTAACCTTCCAAACAATGGCTTTAAAGGGGACGCAGGGTCATCCATTTAGTGAGCTGGTTATCGGATTTAAGCAAGGAATGGCTCCTTGATTAATCAGCTCACCTTGCCATTGGGATAATGTACTTGCTGTGAAAGTGCGTTTGGGTGTCCCCGGTTCAGGAAAATGGTTACTCCTGCTGACAGTCTATGATCCACCAGATGGGAGGGTAACAGATACTATTATTTAGAGCATACTGGAAATAACATTAGCATGGTACAAGTGTGATTCTGATCATATTATACTGGCTACCGATTTAAATGGCCATTGTCAGGATACAGTTAAATTAGAGGCCAAAAACTGGGTTGAGACCACCAGTATCCTGAAGCAAACTAGGATAAATGGGGCAAGCCATCATTGGTCTACTTTTCTTAAAGAATGCGAGTTGACAATGCTAATAACATGGGCATACCATGGGTGACCTACCGGAAGGAAATACATGGCATTGAGGCACCAAAAAAGCTACTTTGGACTTTTTCTTTTGTTCTCATAATCTGATTCCCTATATTTGAAGTCTAAAAATAAAGCCCAATGACTGTGGTGACTATGAGGTAGTAGCCCCAGATATTTCAATGGCCATGGAATGAGATGATCATAAATTCAAAGGGGATGGAATGGTTAACAACAGTGGGAACAGGATAAAATGAAGCACTCGTAATCTGGACAAAATCTGTTTATTCATGGATACTAGATTAATATGTGAGTCGACAGGCATGTATTTTGTAGCAATGTCTATTGAGGACCACTATCAACACAGGAAGGACCTTCTCCCCCCAGTTAAAGAGTCACACCAAATACCGTTATTCCTGTAATATTTAGTTTGCGTATCCCTCTCTGAACAACATATAATATCACAAAGGCTTTCTCCCCCTGTGCCACACTAAACCAAGAACCAGGATTGGGTATTGAGATTATAGATATTTTTTATTAACAATAGGAAATGAGAAAACATATATACAAAATTTGCTATATAACAAATGAAAAAGCAACACAAGATAAATTACAGAATATATATCAGTTGAAAATTAAGTATCACACAAAATGGGATAATCCATAAAACAAAATTAGTGTTCAATTAAATCACATCTGACAAACTACTTTGACGAACAGTTTATGTTAACCAACACTTACTTATAGTTAAAAGAAATTACAGTTTACTCTGTACTGATTTTTTTCAACCAGTTTTAGGCTATATAAAAAAGTTAAAATAGCATATCTGACTGACCTTCTCATTGTGTGAAATAACAAATTCCATAATTCTGTACTAGTTACAATACATGATCCTTAAAATAAGGGCTTAAAAATCAGAATCCTTTGTGGAAGTAATTTCACACAATCAGTGCACAGGTGTCTCAACGTTTCAGGAGCAGACTTACAAAATTGACAGGGTAAGGCATTGGATGGTAATATTCTCCGTCTGCACAATATCTCATGTGTCGGCCATATGTTCAGATGAAAGCGCAGGAAATCATCTCTTTGACATGAGTTTGGAAAAATAGTTAAATAGGGCTCAATCATGCCATATTGTTTTAGATTGAATGGATTATCTTTGAATGCATGAAATGTAAGGCATGCACGCCTTGTTTGGATCCAGTCATTTCTCCACAAATGTTTTTTAACATGATCTGGATTTACAAGTAAAGTTGATTTAGAGGGATCTAGGTCCACAAGGATTCCCTGCGCCTTCGTCCTTCATAATGTAGGAAAGTCATCTTTTGATTGTAATAAGTAATTGGCTCTGATGTACAGAATACCAGTACCCATTAGTAGCCATTAACCATTTCCTATAGAGAGTGCAGATCTTCCATTTGTAAGAGGCATATAAGGATAGCAAACCTAATTCATGTCTCAATATACATATGGGTTCAGATGCAGGGAAATTCAGAATGCGTTTCCAATAATACCCCTCTACTACCGCCCAGTATTCATAGGTCTTATTTTTGAAAGCTTAAGTGCCATATGTAACTATAGGAATGATTTTTTGTTTGTAATAAATGATAATAGGCATTAACGAAAATCTGCAATACTTGGCTTTAATCAAACGTGCCTGGGACATTGTTGTTAAAGCTTTTTGTTTTAAGTGATGATCATGTTCCATGTAATCACTTGTTGTGTTATCAGTGTCCCCAATTATATATATGATGAAACTGCGTTCAGACTTGCTGTCTGTAGAGGCCATTGATGAATTTTGGACCGCTGTTTTAGGGTACCAAACTGAATGACATTAGTTTTGGCAATGTCAACTGTAATGCAATTGTCTGAATAGTACACTTCTAAAGTTTTCAATAAGGCATGTAGTCCATTAGGTGTTTTGGAAAACAAAACCATATCATCTGCGTATAGTAGGTGTTGCATTTGAACGCCATACATATTTGGTAAATCGTGAACTTATGTCCAAAATGAAAAAATTAAATAGTGCAGATGCTAGCAGACATCCTTGTTTCAGGCCTCGTGCAGTATTGATGAACTCAGAAAGCAAGCCATTACTGTTTAATCTAATTTGGATAGTGGTGTCGGAATGAAAAGCAATCATCCATTTTAATATTGACCATGGACAACCACTATTCATTATTTTTTTATATAGCAATTCAGACGGAACCGCGTCAAAAGCCATATGAAAATCGATAAAGGCCACATATATGGCTTGTTTCTGTTCATGATCCTGATAGATGACACTATTTAGAGTGATGATATTTATTGCTGTACCTAGTCCTGGTAAAAAGCCAGTCTGAAATGTGTCTTGCAGGCAGTTTCTATTTAGCCATGTGTTAAATTGCTTCATAACCAAATGTCCGAAGATCTTACCCGGACAATCTAGAAGGGCAATAGGATGATAGCCCTTTGGATCCGTCCTATTGCCCTTCTTAAAAATAGGCACTATTATCGATTGTTTCCATGTCCTTGGGATTCGTCCGGTGGTAAAGATATTCTCAATGATCTGTATCCAAATCGATGCCCATTCTTGAGGGTGATCCTCAAGCATGCCATTATGCAGCCCATCAGGTCCACTAGCCTGCGATCAACTTAGAGTCTTAATGCAACATACAATGTCATCAATATCTATTGGAAATGAGTGGGGCATGGCTATAAAATGAGGAGACCAGATTAAGTCTGGAAAGGGGGATCGATATAGATCTTTGAAATATACTTTCCAGTCTTCATTTGGTATTGGATTAACCAATACTGCTTCCTGGGTTCTCGAGGTGGCTCCATTTAGACATGCCCAGATACCACTCGAAGATTTATTGATTAGTTGCTTCAGTATTTGCTCACCATTTCCCTGATGAAGACAGATTTTATGACCTTTCAGCCATTGTGTATAGCCAAGTTTCAGATTCTTTTTCATATTAGATCACATAATAGAGGGATAATGCATCAGATTTCACAAGGCACGTCTTAAATCAGCTTTAGCTTGTTGAATATTAGCATCAAATGAATGTCGATGTTTGTGTCTGAGAGTCAAATCAGGCATGACGGTTTGCTTAAATATCTGCATCTTTTAAACATAACAGTCCTGGACGTTGGTTGAGGAAGAATGGAACATTTTATTAAGGCTTTTCCCAAATTGGATTAGTTTCTGGGGATTCCATCTCAGGCGGGTGCCACTATTATTTACGCTAATATGCAACAAACTCACATTTCCTTGCTGAATCTGCCAGCCATATGGAAACTTAAAGTACATGACTAGCTTATTGTGGTCGCTCGTGCAAGATGGTATCACATTCATTGACTGTACCTGGGGAAGGAATTTATTGTTTACGCACATGTAATCAAGTATGGCACATTGTGAGACTCTTTGCCAGGTGATGCAAGCAGGGGCATTCCCATTACATGCATTATTTATCATAACAAAACCCCTGTCTTTCATAATTCTGTTCCAGGTGCTCTCGTCATTTGTCTGGGTTAAGTTGGTATCAGAGAGCAAATGCAAATTTAGATCACCTACTATTAATACACTCGAAATGGGATTATTCAGAGCTATATTATCCAGATGCCATAATAGGTGTGTGAAAAACAGATTAGAAGTCAGATTTGACTTACTCCAATATATGTTGACAACTATTATGTTAACTTTAGCTCTGGTAAGTCTCACAACTTGAAAATAGGGGGAGGAGGAAGGATACTCCTCACCCATGAAACCACATTTTTTTTTGACTGCTCACAGCCATGGTGTTAAAGAGTATGTGAGAGTCCCATATGGGAATCTCAGTGAGCCACGTCTCTTGAAGTGAAATGATGTCATACTGTTCAATGTCACTCCTGCTTGAATTTATAAAGTGTTTGTGACCTCTAGTATTCCAAGAGACAAGGCTGGTAACACCCTGGATAGCTATCTGTTATGAACTCACTCCATAACTATGTGCTGATGGTGACAGGAATTGCTTTGATTCAACACCTCTAGATGGTACATTCTGGCTAGGTTCATATATTTTCACTTGAGAGTTTTCTGCCTGGTCACAATTTGGAAGGTTAACCTGAAGCAATATGAAACCTAGATCAAATAAGTTCATTCTGGCCTGCCATAACATATTATACACCAAGCCAGATCTCACGTATATGTTTGCCTCAGAAGAGTCTTCTTGATTCACAAATTCAACTAGGTCAATGTTGGTTGTGGTCAATTCTTTCAGAGTTGGAACTTCTGTGCATATATTAAGAATGCTCATTCGGCTGAGTACATATTTCGCAAAGGGCAATGTTCTGCACTTCAGATTTTGGCAATTAGAGCCTAATTGTTTTACTAAAGAGGGTGTATTCGAATTTGGTAGTGCTTGCAGAGATTCCTGCACTTGAGTAGGAATGTAAGAGTCAGCATCTGGACGTTGGATCTGCTGGCTAATTGTCAAGGGCCCTTGAATCAGTGGTCTCCCATCTGGAAATGCCACATTTGATGGTAAAGTTGAATTTACACTATGATTTCGTGAGTCTATTATATAAGAGTCAATCAACAACTTAATCATATCCCTTAGATCTTGTTTGCACCAAATAGCTCGAATAGGCAGCTCACTGATCTTTATTTGGGTATTCATCTTTATTTGGGTATTCAGGGCTTTGCATGTCATCTGCGCTTGACTTTGTGGAATTTCTAGGAAACTCTGTTTCGATGCTGCCACACATCCTTTATCCTGATCGGGAAACATAAGACCAGGTGCCCCCGAAGAAGAGAACTCAGATGTCTGACCATTAGTCATGTTTGAAAGATTAGTTGGCTTAATAACTTCTGCTAAGGGAGTGGATTTAGTGATGACCTTTTGAGGAAAATCTCGCAATGAGAGTGTTGTTGTTTGCTGTGACTGGTATGCCTTAATAGATTCTCTAATTTCCTCTCGAAGGCTTTCAATAGTTGCCTGGACCGATGAAATCCCAGCCTCTGGTAGACTAGGTGAGACATCAGGATTTACATGATTATTCTCAATAGTCTTGTTCAAATTGATCAGAGATGCTACGATTTAACTCGAATTTGGGATGGGTGGGGCAACATTCTGAGAGACTAATTGTCTTGAGAGTGCCACTAGATCATCCAAAGGTTCATAGGATGTTGCTATTAAAGGCACTGAGGCAGGTGTATCAGACGCTAACATCTTTTTCACAAGTCTCGAGTGGGCTTTTATATATTTACGCCCTTTCGTTTTCGACTTTGTGAAATTATTTTTAGCGTCAGATTTCTTAGGCCTCTTGTTCCATCTTTTGGTGGCTGAGAGTGACAGGTTTCAGATGTTTGTATATTGGTACTCGGCACAAACAGCTCAAAGATATTCTTCAATTTTGACAAGATAGGGCTGTTAGTTGACTCGGACAAGGTAATTTTAGGTTGAAGCGTATTGTTGAAGTGCCGGTGCCTCAGGAAACGATAAACGCTTTGTCTGAGCCTTTTGAATAAAGAAATCAGGGTCATTAGCTGCTTCTTGGAATCTGGTACGCTGTGGGGTGGGTGCTATAAATAAAAGCGACTCTCAACCACTTGGGTGTACGACTGTTCCAAGGCATTCGGTTGTTGCAATTCAATATCAGGAGTTCTAGAGTGGGAGGAAATATGCATGGCAGTAAAAGGTTGGATTGATTCTCCTGTGTTCCTCTTGTAGCTGAATTAAATCACCTGAATTGGAACAGATATATAGGATATGTGATTGCGGGATTTCAGAACTGCTTGACGTGTCCATGAAATCAAGAGTATCTTTATCAATGTCGCTCACTAATGTTAAACATTCGTGGGCTCTGCGAAGCTTTATTTGTGCTTCCACGGAGCATCTTATGGGCTCATGATTCGGGCAACAGTTTCAGTGGGCACAAGCATCATACAATTATTAGGCTGACACTTTTTATTTGTGAGCCCTGTTTCGGAGTTGCACGTATGTGCAGTCACTTGCTGCAATTCTACAGGATGCAGCTGACCTGCAATATCTGCTGACTCAAGTGTTGTGTCAGTAACTTCACTTGATAAAGTAATTTTGCCATTTCCAATCACATTGGACCTGTGAGCCATATTCATCATAGGAGTTTGTTTTTCTAATGTTTCCGGAGTGATAATAGGTGCCATATGCAACATAGGAGTTTGATTTTCTGATAAGTCTGTGGTAATGACAGGTGTTTCTACTGGGAATGGAGCAGGCTGGAGAATTGTTTGAACAAACAGCTCTACAGAAGCATTCGAAGCAGCTAAGTTTGAATGGGCTGCCGGCATGCACGTCTGAGATTGCGTTGTTTGACTTGACTCTGTCACACTTTCAGTTCCTACGTGTACATCAATATTATAGTAGGAGCAAATGTCTGATGAAAGGGAAAGGGAGCGCCGTGGTCTGGTGCTCACTAGTCGTACTGGATGAAATATTGATTTACTCGTTGGGTGTTTAGTGGGAGCCGTTTGTACATGAACTGGGGAGGACGGCAACCCAACGACACGAGGCATGCCCGATTTCAAAGTGAATTTCTGTGCTACCATTATCCCTGAAACGTTTACAGAAAACAAATACAATAGTCTTTAGTTAGGGACAAGTTATAGTATCAATACAGTCCATAGGGATAAAGACAGACTGAAACTAACCGCTCACTTGGCGATGTTAAGATGACATCCGTAGCGCTGTCTACGCTGTAAGCTAGTACGCTAGACAGCCAGACAGCACCACCACACTTCACCACTGCACTTCCTCCACTGCGCGCATGCCACTGCACGGGTGCGGGAAATATATAGAAGGCGGGATGAAGCTTGTGCAGTAAAAGGTAAGAAAACAATGGTCTGTTACCTGTCTGCTTGGAAACGCTTCATACCACAATCAAGCAGCCAATCGAAATTGCTGCGTGCAGCACGTCACACGGCAGGCACAGCTAAGTGATCGAACGTAGATTCAACGAAGCCCAAACACAGCAAGGACAGCCAGACAGCACCATCACACTTCACCACCGCACTTTCTCCACTGAATTTGACAGAATACAAATCAGTTTTACTCTTCTTATCTCCTGTCCTGCAAACTCCAAATTATTAAATCACATGTGCTGTTATACACCAAAATGCGAAAGGTGTTGCGTTCTAGGTCTACTAGAGGTGATGGATTTAAACACAAACCTTGTTGTTGGAGATGGGAATTTAGATTTATATATGTGTCCTGATAAGGTTCTGTCCTCGCTTAATTTTGAGGGGAAGAGAAAATTGTCGTACCTGTCCTGGGATGGTAACCACTTCTCTCACCTGAACTTCAACCGCGTAAGGTAGCAATTGAGATGACTGTAATGCTTTTTCAGTGTTGTCAAAGCCCATGGTGTTACTCCCCAGTCGGGACCAGGCTTTATTATTAATTAGGTCCAAATTAATTGTGAATTGATTGAGCGTGTCACTGCCTAAATAAAAGGCAGAAAGATCATTTCTCATGACCCAACAATTATGTTCTATGCGTTTGTCGTCGCCGATGGACATTTTTAGCATACACCTAGGCAGGAGATGTTTGGAATTTGGGGCTTCTAAGCCGACTTCCCATTTATCAATCAATTTAAATGTGGGAATGGTGTGATCTTTTGGGAGTTTCCTGAATAATGCTTCATTGATGAAGTTTCTTCCATTATTCAGGCATGTATCAGAATGGGGAAAACAGCTGTTCACCCTTTATCTGAATGTCAGTCAGACTTTGAGACAGTTTTTCATCATCTTTTGTCATGGGATTCAGGTTTTCTTCTGATTTTGGATTCCTATAACATTTCAGAGCACTCCCTTTCAGGGTGCAATGCCACTTAAAACTGGGATGAAGGTTGATTTTCAAGAATTGAGAAGAGTTGCTATCACCAGTTTGTTCTCCTATCCAAATTACAGTGATGTCTGAGACCTATGTGTTCTTGAAATGCAATTCCACTTTCTCAGAACTTTGTTCAATCACATGGCATGTGCATTCAAACTCACCTGATTGGTGCTTTGTTTTGGTTTGATCGGCCGATTAGTCTGAGTGCAGAGGACCTTGTTCACGCAGTCAATCACAGGTGATAACCTCTGAAGGAGGTTATTCCCCGATAGACAAGATGTGCCCTCTGGAGTCTCAATTATCACCATCCACAATAACATCACCCCAGATGATCTAGAGGAATGGATAACCAATCTTACCAGATAATTCGCTACAGTTAACCCACAATTCGCCTTCCAAGTTAATAGGACTGACAAAGAGACGTTTGACAAAAAAATGTAATTGGCAAAACATGCCCTGAGATTAAAGATCAGAATACTATGTAAAGGAACAAATAACATCCCTGCCCAACATATACTTATTAAAAGAGTCATAACTAAATACACAAACTGGCTAAAAAGGCATACATTCTCCACGAATAACACACAGTGGCAGAATATGATAAAGGTACTATCAGGCAGAAACGTAAAATGCATTTGGGAGGCACTGGGAGCATATAACGGTACCGCCGCAGATCGGAAGGGTTGGCCACATTCATTCAGTGAATAAGCAGGATGGAGGCCTACCACTATTTTCATTATGGAATTGAGTACAAAGCAAGGTGCGGGACAGGATGCCGCTTGCAAGCTGCTTCCGGCTTCGTGCAAAGCATTGAAAATACAAGGTGAGTCAACAGATGAAGGGACGAGTTTGGGTTGCTTGAGAATTATATACAGATTGACAGTTAGTAGTTATGAAATCTGAATCTCTGGTTTTTCCACAGGACCAGCTATCCGTTTGTAGAACTCACTGGTACCATTGGGTACCAGCACACTAATATATTCAACACCTGAGTAGCCAGACTGTGGTTACAACAGACCAGAGGAAGTTCACAAGATCTAAATGCATTAAGTAAGTCCCTGATTTCCATAATGCTATTATGACTGATGTAAGAACACATTAGACTACATCAAGACCTCTCTTTCATTTAAACTTTAGTATGTTCACCACATCGGAAGACTGTGTGGAACAGTCTTGATCTAATTTCCGTAATAGGAAACTTAAATACAGCTTTTCTTAAACAAAGGTCAGTATGACTCTTGATTTAGTAATTGCCTTTGAAAACATTATCTTAGTAGTTAACTGAACAAAACACACACAAAGGGCCTCATTACACAGACGGCGGTAAGGGTTTACCGGTACCGGTAAGGGCACCGGTACCGGTAAACACTTACCGCCTTACTACGAGGTCCCTTTGCGGGTTGGTACTTTAACGCCTGGGTGCTAATTAAGGTACCGCAATTTGCAGCACCGTAATTAGCGCCTTCCCCATTCCCATAGAGCCCTATGGGGCAAAAATGGGAATGGGGAAGGGCAATGGGGGAAGGGGGAATTACCACCCCACCAACCTTGGAATAGGGCGGTAATTCCCCTTTCCTTCAAGGAGGTGCCGATATTTTACCGGCATGGACCAAGGTGCTAATAGCACATTGGTCCTCCGCCTACCGTGTAATGAGGCCCAAAATATGTTCTTTTTCTAGATGGACATGATGTATGACACCTGATGAAGGGAGCCAAATTATCAACAAACGCATAGTGCATTAGCAGATCGTTTCCTCAAACAACATCTATGTGTTGAAAAAATTAAACTGGGAATCTCTGCAACTATTGTACATGAAGTGAACTTTATTTTTATTTAAACAAATACATGCTTTAATGCATACATAAATGTTATTGGGATTTAAGTACAAAGTATTAGGTACAATTACAAAGGAACCTATGTCTTTGTTTTGTGAACATTTCTTAATGGGATTTATCCCAAAGAGTGCACAGATATTCTGTGAGTATTTTGACAGGATGCATTTTTTATTTATTGATATACGTGCCTTATTAGCTAAGAGCAGATATCTGTAGCACCAGAAATACCAAGTTACCATCATTTAATTCTTGCAATAACTATACATTATAAAACATAATAGTAGTACGTCCCCATCCTACAGCATATAAGGGTAATCCACTATATCAGAGTGGGAATCCAATAACAGACACGATCTGGAAGACCTTTGTTGAGAACACATTTAACCCTGAACTCAGTAACTCAGTTGAAATCATCCCACAACCTCATTTAAAATTCGAGTTAGAACTTGATGAATTTGACATCGAAATGGCTATGCATACGTTGAAACCATCAAAAGCCCCTGGACTGAATGGTTTAGCTGGTGTGGTGTTAAAAAGAAACCCCCAACAACGGGCACCTGTTCTAGAAACACTTTTCCGTAAGGTGTGCTGCACTGGTGAGATCCCATGGCCATGGAGAATATCCATTTTATTCCCAGTCTTTACATGGCATACAGGAACTAACCATCTAACTATTGTCTCCTGTCCATGTTGGACGCTAAGGGCAAGGTATTTGTCACATTCCTCCGAGGGTGCTTCAGAGATGGGTAGACGCATCACAGTTACTAGATACCATTCGGATCGGATTTATGGGTGGCTCCTCCACAGAACATAATTTACTTTTATTGGACACTTTAATTAGTAATGCCACCAGAAAGGGGATGCCCCCCTTGTATGTATTATATGTCGACCTACAGGTATATACAGGCATTTGATACAGTCAATAGGCTAAAGCTCTGGCAAAAATTCAGGAGCTTTGATATTCCTTTGTGGATTCTAGAGGCTGTTTGACAGCTGCAGCATGTGCAGCCGGACGGTGGAGGGACTAGCACTGGCCCGATTTGAACAATCATTGGGGTCAAACAGGGTTCTGTGCTGGCCCCTCTAATATTTAACTTGTACATCTCAGATTTGCCTACACACCTTGAGAAAGTTAATAACTTCCCACCACATGTTTAGGGAGTCCAAGTGCGCTGGCTATCCTACGCAGACAACATTGTACTGTTTGATCACACAAATGTGGGTCTGCGTTGGCTGGTTAGAGTACTGTGTTGGTTTGCGAAAGCCCATGACCTGGTCCTTAATATAGGGAAAACAAAATGTATGTGCTGTGGTGGTAGCTCTTGTAGGAGAACGCCACTGATCATTGAAGAGGGAAACATTGAATTAGTCAGATTATGTAGATATCTAGGTCTGGAGTGCAGCCTTGATGGATATAAGCAGTGTGTGGCTGCCAAGAGATGTAAGGTTATCCTGCAGACTGTTTTAATAAAAAAATATGTATACAGCACAGCAGGTTACAGTTACGCAGGGACTTTACTTTTGTGTAAGCAGAGTTTTCGTCCTGCTATAGTCTATGGTCTTGAATCCCTCCTGATAATACATTTGCAATGGCTAAAAGTTCTGGAGGATCGATTGTGGAGATCCATGTTAAATCTACCTAGATCAGTTCCTATAGAGCTAGTACTGACCAAGTGCTCAGGAAGAGGGGAATACTGTAAAAAAAGGCTTTAAAGGATATGAGGTGAGGCTTGCAGCATGCTGATGGCTTTGGGGAGGAATAAAATGACAGTATGGGTAAAGAAGAACTTGGATTTGTTCGATCAATTGAATTGGGTACCAGACTGGTCACTTAACATTTTTCAACTGAAGAACGAATTTGTGCACAAGATTAAAGAATGGGATTGGTCTGCCAATTTTCCACATATAGAGAAGATATTCGGACCATTCGAGATTGGCCTATACTTTTATGACTCCACAAAACTATCTGAAGAGATGTCCATCTGGTAATGTTCATAGATGTTATATGCCATTAAGACTAGATCAATTGTCCACCATGTCCACACTGGGGCCTAGATTACCTATCCCAACAGAACTATGGAATTGTCACCTCTGCGAAAGGGCAGAGATTGCAGAAACTGCACAGCCTATATTAACTTCGCGTGAAAAGATGATAGCGACATATATAACGCATTTAGCCTATTTTGAACATAACATCACTGCAATATGTGAGAACAACCCTTGGTCACATTGCATCTACTCAAATAATTTGTCAGTAATAATAGCTCTATACAACGCGTGGAAGGTGAGAAGATTTAATAGCTAATATGTTGATTGCTGAGACTTACTAAGTATGTTTTATGAATGTTATTTTGTGAACTTTACTTTTGTTACTAAATGTTATTTGAATGTATAATTTTACACTAGTGAAATAGTTAGATGGAACTAAACCACAGTATATTAAATAAAAAAAACAATCCAGCTATGACAGCTGATGCTTTAATGTTCATTTTAAATTATGACTCTACCCTTTTCTCTTAATACGTATTTTATGCATAAATAATGGTAATTGATAAAGAGAAATTCAATACTTTAGGCAAGCCCAAACTCCAACCTTAAACTCAATACACCTTGTAGTTAGCAGCAATCATGTGGCTGCAATGACTTCAATTGCATGCCAACATTCGCAAAGACAGCAGTTTTGGCTTTTGTGTGTGTTGCCCCAAGCCCAAATGGGCCCTTTAAGATAGGAGTATTTAGGCACATGGATGTCAGTGGTAAGGTTAAGGGTGAGCTAACAGAACTAGACACAGACATATGGTTTTTTAAAGTCTTTATTTGAATGTGTATGTGCTTAACTGGACTTGCCTGGCTGATCCATGTAGCCCCACAATGGGGTACGCATAGAACTCTGGGACAATGTACAATGGATAGGTCTCCCCTACCAGCAAGAATGGACCTACATTAGGAGTCCAAAAGGGAATTAATTGAAGAAAAGACAGTAAAAGGTGTATTTTGGAAAAAGGGAAAACAGACCAAGGCAGACATAGATATACAGAGAAATAAGGAAGGAGAAAACAGAAAAAAAGAATATTAGCACTCTCTGAGTGGCAGCGGCCTCGAGCGGTCCCGCCGGGGCATCAGAGAGTTGGCTGGCTGGGCTGTGTATGCCAGCTGCAGCCTGGCAAAATATCATATGCCCTGGACAGCGTGCATCCCAGGTGAAGAAGCACCCTCAGCTCAGGCCCTGGTGTCCTTGAACCAGGGCCTGGCCTGCGAGTCTACAGTCTGCCTGGGGGCCAGACTGGGTGGACCAGAGGAGAGCGAGAGTCCTGGGATGCATGGTGTGCTGCGCCACGAATGAAGATGGTGGCATGGCCTGGAAGAAAGACCACCTGCCCTTGGGCCAGATGGGGCGGGTGGTGAAGATAAAGAACCCCGATGGCACCATCAGTGTGTTTGCGGGACTGCCAGCACCACTGCGGGCACATTGAGGTCTACACCCTCCCCGGTGCCACACAGGGATAGCGGCGCATGAACAGACTTACCTGGAGCCTTGGCTGCTGCATCCTACGTGGTATGGGCTCATCGCAGTAGTGCAGCTATTCAGCATAGGCTCCACCCAGGTGGGCAAGACCAGGGAGGAGCCCGATGACATCAACACCCATTCACTGGCACAGAGGAAATTGACATAAATTACCACTACAGTGGAAATTAAGCTGCTGAAGGCATCGGAAGGATACTTATAACAATGCACCAACACACCAAAACACCAACACAGAGGAATAATAAGGGCTTGTTAAGCCCCTAAACATGCAGTTATCTAACAGCATGTTCCCTGCCACATAGTAAATGTTTTAAACAACAATGAACTATCTACATGTGCACTTCCACAGAGGAATGATTTAAGGCAAAGAAGAAAGCCAACCCATGGAGACATATGATAGCCCGTCCTTGTTCAGTAGGCCTAAGTAGCCAGTGGCAGCAACCCCCGGCAGAACGGGCTTGTCCATGCTGCGGAAGAACAAAGGAAAGATATTAAAGGTACTCTACTGGTACATGTATTATAACTTCACTGTGGGAAACCTGGACTGACATTTAAAGATAGACTGCAGCTGCCCAGATTATTGAAACGGATACACACATGTTGGGAAAAACAATAAATGTATAACAGGGATGGGGAAGCCCAGAGATGTTGTGGATGGGGAACCTGCTCAAGGCTTAATGGATAAGGGTTTGTTGCATATGGGTAGCTTTTATCCTGTATAAAGAAAATGAAACAAGGAAGGGAAATTGAAGGGTGCACCCTGTGAGGGAAAACCTGTTCAAGTGATGTATGTGCTTTTATGTCAAATGAAAGTAAGGACAAGAAACTCCCCTATGGTGTACTGTGCCTTATATTATACCAGGTTTGGCCCATCTCGTGTATTATCATCTGTAAATTGCAGGGTTCTCAGTGCCTCACCTTACCAGCTGGACTGGGATGGTGGGGTGGTTCCAGTGTGGCCCATTACTGAACTGGGGTAAGTTTAAAGTGGGCACACCTGGGACTGGTCCATAAGAACAGGGGCTACATGTAGATATGTGATATGCATTTGCCAGGCACTGCCTTAGCAGTACTACCTGGCCTTAACATGAGTACAGCTGGAAAGTGGTGTAATTACCTAAGCAAATGATATGAATGTCTTCATATGCCTATCTGTTACCTGTACACAAACCAGAACAGTTGGCTTGGTCAATGCTTGTTTACACAGGAACTCAGTGCAAGGAACTGCTATAAATCAAGTGGTAGAAAGCCAACTTGGTTAAGCCTTTTTTTCTTTACACCATTAGCTCATTTACAGCTGAAATTAAGCCATTAACTCACAACAAGCTACTTAGAAATAGCATTGACAAGCCAAAGTTTGATGTGACTGCTTGAAAGAACAAGCTCAAAATAGATCTTGGGACAACGGGCTTTGGAAAGGGAGGTGTATCTAGTGGGTGGCCATAGGGATCAACCTGACAATGGACAGTCAATGGGCTGGTAAATAACTAAATTTTACTCTGAAGACGTGTGTTCTTCTCACATGTCATCTCCCTCTTAGATGTACTCCAGTGCAGAATGTCAGCTTATAGCCAAAACTAAAAATAAACTGAAATAAAATTAGGGTAAAAGCAAATCTCTCTGGCCAATTGCCCCTCTGGTGCTTGGCTGCTCTGGTCTGTTTCTCCTCTGCTCCAGTGTTTTGTCGTCACTTAGAGTGCACTTTGCAAGCCCCGAATCCCCACTCTTGCATGGTGTGCCTATGCAATCAAATTCAGCATTGATTGGAGAACGATAGGGTAACAATAACCACTTTAAAACTCATTTGACCTCCTATCTTACCTGACAATACATTGTGGCAAACAACCCATCCACAGAAACAACACATGTTACACAAAGAACATACACCATCCAAAGGCAAATATCTGCATTACATTTCCCTAAACACCAAAAAACTCACCACAGATACACCAACACAACTCCCCACACTAATTAAGCAGCTCTCTGACAGACTCAAAGGCAATCACCCAAACAAGTACCTTATCAATACGGAGTGCACATTAACCACTTCTTCAGACAGCTCACAAAGTATATAAAACTTACACTGAGAGCACTATATTTTCAGAACGGCACCAATCAATTTGTAACACATCAATCTTGTCCGGGTGCCACTGCTACCCCCTACCCTATGTCTTACAGATCGATCCAGAAGCTCCTAGGAAGTGGGAAAATGGCACATGGTGTGCAATAAAATATGCAATAACATAGTATATCAGGAAGAAGGAACGAGTTTTGCTCATTCTCTTATGGGGTAGTACTCTGGACGGTGCAAGGGAACTTGGGTGACTGTGGCAGCAACAGGGGAGAACATTTAATGATTCTGCCGCGGTTAGTCCTCTGTACTTGAATCTCTGGTGTAGTGACTTGCTAGTGAAACTTTGGCCCTGATTCATGGAATCGAGCTCAGAAATTGCGCAAGTGCTGCACATGGCGATGGACCATGCGTGAGCCTGGCGCAGAAAAATAATTGCACGGCATGCATTTTCATGGATTTCAAGAGGCATTACCAGACATTGGGCAAGTGACAACAAGCTGCACGAGGAACGCCACACCAGCATGCCCCCACACACACCAAAAAGCAAGTTAAAGGACTAACACGGCACAAGTCTCCTCACCATCCCTGTCCCAGGATCCAGCAACCCAGAGAAAATGCGTGACAAAACATCACACTCCTAGGCCGTACCCCCATGAAAACGATCAACAAAACATCACAATCCCATGCCGTACCCTCGTGAAAACATTCAACAAAACATTGCTATCCCAGGCCTTCCCCCAGTGAAATTCCAGACCGTACCCCAATAAAAGCGTGTGAGAAAATCTGGCATTTACAGGCCGCACCCCAGAAAAAATGCATGACAGCACCTCACATTCCCAGTCCACACCCCAAGAAAGCCCAGCCCGTACCCCAGTGAAATGATGTGTCCCTGCATAAGTGTAGGCTACACCCCTTACAAAAACGTGAGTTGTGTAACAGATTTATGACACGGCACACTCCAGACAAGGACTCTTTCCACTGGAAAGGAAAGTGGCACACATTAAAAACGTCTTTTATCTTTATTGATTTCGGATGAGAAGGCACCCAACCCATATCATACCCACCTTAACAAACACCCTGTGTCGCAATTGACTATGAACCAGACCGGTGTGCAATAATGAAATATTTACTAATTTTTAGAATTAAAATAAAATCAAGCAAATCAAAATTAGGGCATAAGCCACTGCGGTCTGGCAGTACAAATGAAAAACCTTATAACACGGTTAATTCAACTTTTACACAATATACATACACCATTAAGAGAAATGGCAACAAAATCACTTTTCTTCACAATCATAGATGGCAAAAAGGTTATGCAATCCCCCTGCAACACTTCCCCAAACACCTGCTGACTAAATTCTGTGTGGATGGAAAGTAGTGGCAAGGAGTCAGAAAGAAGAGGGAAAAATCGGATTGAAAATTCAGTCCACCACCCCAGAATGTGAGGCCAAACAAAAAAAAGAAAACGAAAACCTTCAAAATGAACAAAACAGCATGCTCGGATTTCACTTGTTACTTGTAGATCAGTTTAGACTTGTGGTAGGATAGCTAGGACAGAAATGTGTGTGGCTGCACTACAGAGACAAGGAGGCTTACAGGCTAATGAGCAGGGCACTAAAGCAACGTGAACACAGGTGAGAAAATCGATTTTGGAAGGAAAACAATGCAGCAGAAATCACACATGGCTTTAAACTGGGAAACAGCTAAGAAAATGGGCTTAGCAGACAAAATCGGAAATCATTTTTTTGGATGGGAGACAAAGGCACAGAACAGATAGTATTCTGAGGGGAAGGGATGACTTGTATAGGATGATAGTATGTTTTTTTATGGGAACTGCAAGTCAGATTTGTCAAGAAAAGCCAAATACATGTTTTTGTTACCACAATGATTAGTTCTACTGAGACTATATTTTAAGGACTATGGGCCTCATTACGACCCTGGCATTAACCATGGCACTATAAGCGCCATGGTTGACGCCAGTATTTTACCAACTCCGCCATGGTGAATGGCGGAATTACTGCCCCATTCCAAGGGTGGCGGGGCGGTAATTCCCCATTCACCATTGGCCCTTCCCCATTCCTATTTTTGCCCCCGTAGGGTTCAATGGGAATGGGGAAGGCGGTAATTACGGTACAGCAAATTGCGGTACCGTAATTACCTTGAAAGTCCCTTTGCGGGTTCCTTCCATAACGGCTGGTAAAACCAGCCGTTAAGGTCGGGACCCGCAAAGGGACCTCGTAATTAGGCGGTAATGGTTTAACGGCGCCGACACCTTTTGGATCTGGATAGTGGGATGCATCTCCGCTTTCCTGGATTTTGGGGTTTGGTTTCCAGTTGCCTGTCCCTAGTTTTTCCCTGTGTCCCCTTTATATAGGCAAAATGACATCGGAGAATTTTACAATCTGGGAGGAAGTACTCTGGACTTCCCCCTCAAATGGGATAGGCCAGGCTACGGATGTACCCTCCTCCCTCCGTGCTGATTGGTTCAGGGGAAGTAACATCCCTTTATGTGGGTGCAATTCATGACTCCCTTTGTCTCACAACCCTATTTGTTTTTACAAAAGTGAGTTATGGAACAAAACCTCACATTTACACTAGTCACCATCATAAAAATCAGATAAGCAGATCCCATATTTCACAAGGAATTGAATCATCTGATCGCCAACTCTGTGTGAGGTAACATCGCTTTTGGGCACAATTTAGTCATTTTTAGTAAAAATATAATATTTACAATTCAGCAAATGGCTGCACATATGCATACTGGTTGTTGACATATTTTCCCCAAATTAAATGTCTGTGCCATTTATGCTGCACCTCCAAAAGTTCTTTATAATCAAATGTGCTGTATTTATCACATGCGTGGGCGGTCCTTCAAATCCTCACAGCCAAATTGTCAGTGTGAACAAAATATTTCTATGATGGCCTTTGAAATCAGGCAGTTGGGGCTGGAGAGGGATGTCAAAGGATATCACATCTCCTAGTGAAATGCTAGTTCCCCTTGGTTCGTTTGTTCCGTTCTGTATGGATGCAGGCCTGTCTGATGAGGCTACGAACTTCTACACCTTTGCCCCTTTCATGTGCCCATGGGGGCTGGTCCACTTTGGGAGGAAATTCTCTTCCCATCTGAGGCAGGGCACCTTTGAACTAAGTGCCTGCCAAGCCTGTTCTCTGGGTGTTGCACGTTTCTTTTTCCTTTCTTTCAACAGAAACCAAGTTTTTTTGGGAATAAATATCATGTACATTTTAGAGCAACCCCCTATTCAATCACATTTCTGTGCAAGCACAGGCCATTATTTAACATTTCACTTTCAGAAGACATTTTCCTGCTTTGCGAAACACCGTTTTACACATGGGTTAATTTCTTTTTTATGTCACGTTCAGAAATGCGGCTTCTGCCGTACATAGTTTCACTTCAATTTGCCTTCTGGAGGAGATTTACAGATACAGTCAGTTTCTGGACACATAAAGATATACTGCCAAACTTCTCTTTGAAATTGACATGAGAAAGAAACACTGCGTTATTCCTTTCATTTACTGCAGCTTGTGCGCAATGGTTTCTAGCAAAAGAAAACACAAGCCATGTTTAAGAGGAAATCTGAATTCTTTGACTTTAAAGTGATTTCCCAGTACATCAGCTGTTTGGAAATGTATTGCCTCACTTCTTGGTACTCAGCAGAAGTAAAGCATGCCAGGGTGGGTTTTAATGAAGAACACAACTTTGTGATGTTTTAAGAATAAAATCATGAGCAAATTGCTACGCCGTCTCGGATGTCATGGGTGCAGCTTCAGTATTCAGAAAACAGAACAGCAAACGTGGCACTGTTCTGCACATATGTCTTTTTCAGATGGTTAAAATGGAGGTAAAATAATGCAGAGCACTTCTTTTGGTGGCATTCTTGTATTCAGTGCTCGCCACACATCTGTGCCATGGAAAGAAAAGGGCAGCCATTTTTCCGCAATATTTTGAGGTAAAGGGATTTTTGTCATGGGCCTTAAATGTATCCCACAGTTCCCCCTATTCCCTCGGCACCCACCCTGTCCACATAGCCCCCTACTACACATTAACCACTGTAGTCCACACACCACCCCCACCTCCCCTCACCTGTGACACTCCCCTCAGGCAGCCCCCTCCAGATGGGACACGCCCCACAGGCATCCTCACCTGTGATACCCCCTGCACCCATCCCCCTCCAGACAGTACACCCCTCGCAGGCACCCTCACCTGTGACACCCCCTGCAGGCAGCCCCCTACAGAAAGGACACCACTCCCCAACCCACCTCACCCATGACACCCGCCTCAGGCAGCCCTCTCCAGACTGGATACCCCCCACAGGCCCCCTTACCTGTGACACCACCCGCAGGCACCCCCCTCCAGACAGGACTCCCTCCACCATCCCCCCTCACCTGTGACACCCCCCACAGGCAGTCCCCTCCAGACAGGACCCTCCCACAGTCACCCTAACCTGTGACACCCCCGCAGGCAGCCCCCTCCAGACAGGAGACACCCCACAGGTTCCCTCACTTGTGACACCCCCCGCAGGTATCCCCCTCCAGACAGGACATCCCCCAAAGGCAACCTCAACTGTGACACCCCCCGCAGGCAACCCCCTCCAGATGGGACACCACACCCCATCCCCCCTCACCTGTGACACTCCAGGAGGCAGCCTAGCCTCCTCCAGACGGGACACCTCCCACCGGCACCCTCACCTGTGACACTCCCTGCAGGCAGCCCCCTCCAGGCAGGGCACCCCCCTCAGCCCCCCTCACCTGTGACACTCCCACAGGCAGCCCCCTCCAGATGGGACAACACCACCATCCCCCCTCACATGTGACACCCCCCGCTGGTGGCCCCCTCCAGACAGGACAACCCCCCAGAGCCACCCTCCCCTGTGAACCCCCCCCCCGCAGGCAGTCCCCTCCAGATGGGACACGCCGCACAGGCACCCTCACCTGTGACACCCCCACATGCATGCCCCTCCAGATGGGACACCCCACACAGGCACCCTCAACTGTGACCCCCCGCAGGCAGCCCACTCCAGATGGGACACCACCCTCCATCCCCCCTCACCTGTGACATCCCCCGCCGACATCACCCACCAGACGGGACACCCCCTACCATCCCTGCATCTCTGACACCCCCGCAGGCAGCCCCCTCCAGATGGACACCCCCACTACCCCCCTCACATGTAAAACACCCCGCAGGCAGCCACCTCCAGACGGGACACCCCTCCACAGGCAGCCTCACCTGTGACACCACCTGCAGGCAGCCCCCTCCAGACAGGACCCCCCCCAGCCTCCCTCACCTCTGACACCCAGGCAGGCAGCCCCCTCCAGATGGTGCACCACTGCCCATCCCTCTCACCTGTGGATTCCCCTGAAGGCAGCCCCCTCCAGACAGGACCCCCCACAGGCAGGCTCAACTGTGTCAACCCATGAAGGCAGCCCCCTCCATATGGGAACCCCCTCACAGGCACCCTCACTTGTGACACCCCCTGCAGGTACCCCCCACCAGACAGGCCACCCCCAAAAGGCTCCCTCACCAGTGACCCCCCTGCTGGTAGGCCCCTCCAGATGGGACATGACCCCACCATCCTCCCTCACCTGTGACAACCCCGCCGGCAGCCTCCACCAAATTGGACACCACCCCCATCTCTCCTCACCTGTGACACCCCCTGCAGGCAGCCCCCTCCAGACAGGACACCCCCCGAACCCCCTCACCTGTGTCACCCCCGCAGGCAGCCCCCTCCAGATGGGACACCACCCCTCATCCCCCCTTACCTGTGACACCCACCGCAAGCAGCCCCCTCCAGACGGGACACCACCCCACATGCACCCTCACCTGTGAACCAGCCCTGCATGCAGCTCCCTCCAGATGGGCCAGCCCCTACAGGCACCCGCACCTGTGACACCCCCGCAGGCATTCCCCTCCAGATGGGACACCACCCCACATCCCCCCTCACCTGTGACATCCCCCTCCGGCATCCCCCTCCAGACAGACACCCCCCATGCCCTCTCACTTGTGACACACCCCGCAGGCAGCCCCCTCCAGATTGGACCCCTTAGCCCCCCTCAACTGTGACACCCCGGCAGGCAGCCCCCTCCAGATGGGACACCACTCCCATCCCCCCTCACCTGTTACAACCCCTGCAGGCAACCCCCTCCAGAGGGGACACCCCCACCACCCCCCTCACCTGTGACACCTCCCACAGGCAGCCTCCTCCAGATGGGACACACCCCACAGGCACCCTCACCTGTGACAACCTGTGCAGGCAGCCCCCTCCAGACGGGAGACCACCCCAGCCCCCCTCACCTGGGACATCACCCTCAGGCATCCCCCTCCAGATGGGACACCACCCCCCTGACCTGTGACACCCCACACAGGCAGCCCCCTCCAGATGGGACAACACTGCCATCCCCCATCACCTGTGACACCCCCTGCAGGCATCCCCTCTAGACGGGACACCACCCCCATTCCCCCTCACCTGTGACACCCCCAGCAGGCTGCCCCCTCCAGATGGGACACCACCCCATCCCCCCTCCCCTGTGACACCCCCTCCAGACAGGACACCCCCCACAGGCACTTTCACCTGTGACACCACCCGCACACAGCCCCCTCCATATGGGACACCCCCCATAGGCAGTACCCAGACAGTGTGAAACATCACCACTGTAATGAATGTCTGTTGATTCCCTGAACATCTGTGGTGTGACCGCACCATGCATTGCCACATGAACATGTATCCTGCAAATCCAAACAACTCCAATCACTGGAGGTCCATCCATGAGTGGAGCATCTGCTCACACACCCTTCCCGGCCTTAATCGTCCCCCACCATACACATGTAATAAGTGATTGCAAAAACATGTGCATGCTGCACATGCACAATTGCCATGGTATCAAAGCACAGTGACAGAATGTGTAACCATGACAGAAGCAAACATATCAAAAATGTTAACAGAATACACAGACAAGGGGCAAGTGTGTCACAGTCTGAGCATGAGTGGCTGGGTGGCTAAATAGCTGTCAGCGAACTCTCATGTGACCAGTCCATGCATGGGTGATGTTAGGGCAGTCAGAGAGAGCATGACTCACAGTGACTGGTGAATTCTTCAGCCACTCTGGAATATCAAAAATGTGCCACTACTGCATTCCAGTGGTAAAGGTTAACCAACACCTGAGAGAAGGCATTGTATGATACCACATGCTGCTGAAGGTCTATGCACAACATGTGTTTTACACAGCAATAAAACAGTAATATGCTATGACGGTGACCATGGAACACTCCCACAGTCAGCCCAACTCCCTCCACCCCAACCACAGTGAAGCCAAACACAGAGTAATGCAGCACAGGTCAAAGGAAATCCAATTAGATAGTGCACAACCATCTGTCTAGTTGACATACCACCACATGTCAAGCACATGTGCATCCTGTAATCACCAACCATTCCAGCAACAATACACAAGCATGCACGCAACCAGACACATGACTTCCAATGGAGAGAAGCACTGCCTCAAAATAGAACTAGCAAACAGGCCAACACCCAAATGAACAGCAAGAACCAAGGAATTGAACAAACAAAAAGATATATTATCAATAAATATGTACATCGTAAATTTACATGTAAAATTTCAAATAAAATATAAACCTTATGTCTAAATAACTATATACAGTTAAAAAAGGGAAGGAATGTATGAAAAGTCTGGTGAAAATATAAAATAAATAAAGGAAACCTACACATAAATAACTATACACAGTAAAAAAGGAGAAGAAATGTCCGAAAAGTCTGGTGAAAATAAAAGAAATAAAAGGAAACCTACACCTAAATAACTGTGTATACAGGCTGCAGGCTAGTCCATCTCCTCATCATCAATCTCGCCCAGTCTCTCCACCAGTGCATCGTCCAGCGCTATATCCTCTTCCCCCAGGTGGGCCTCCGTTGCTACCTGGAGTGCTTGTAGGGACTCCAGCATATGTCTCTCTATCCCCTGCGCCTCCCTGCAATTTGCCTCCAGGATGTCAGCCTGTCTCCTTGCCCGATGCAACGCTACTTCTGCCCTGGTCATTAAAACCCTTGCCTCCCAAGCCCACTGCCTCTCTTCTCCTATTCACTGCCTATAGCGCCCGAACATAGGAGACATCCTCTGTCTGAGGTCGACGTTTTCCTCCTGCCTCATACCTTGCACCTGCCCCCTTGTGATGGTTGGCCCTGAGAAAAGTAGCCTACTCCTTAAAGCCTGCTGCTGACACAGCGGCCGGTGCATGCTTCGTGTGTATGGCCTCTGGGCTGA
Source organism: Ambystoma mexicanum (assembly GCF_040938575.1). Taxonomy (NCBI): domain Eukaryota; kingdom Metazoa; phylum Chordata; class Amphibia; order Caudata; family Ambystomatidae; genus Ambystoma; species Ambystoma mexicanum. The sequence goes on along the minus strand of NC_090930.1, from coordinate 494,206,329 downwards.
TGACGATACCCAGGAGCATACAGCCCGTACCCTGCTTCTGGGTGCTTGCTGTCCCTCCATTTCTGGTGAACCTGTTGGTGCCTGGCTAGGCACGGTGACCACCTCAGCCTATTGAACATCGACTCCCAACTCAGACAGGGAACCCTGGTGGTATCTGGCCCAGAAGGTGCCCGGTGGATGACTGGCGCTCAGAGGAGGAAAATGAGGAGGGAGTCGCATTATTAAACAGCCATGCAGCACAAACCGGACAAGGAATGTTGCATGCAAGTTGGGGAGATGGCATACCTCATCGTGATGACATACACGTAGTCTACGTGAAGCCTGCACATCATCACCTATGACGGCTGTACGCCTCGCCACCCCGGCCTGCAGGGGCATCACGTAGTCCTGAATGGCAACAGCAGATGGCACTTGGGTGTTGGTCTGTGTGTACACAACCAACACCAGGGGCTGGGCCTGGGTGGAGGCATCCTGGCAGGCACATACAGATGCATCTGCTGGCCCAGGGACAAGATTTTGCATATGCACCTCCTTGGTGGTCTGCAAAGCCTCATGCCCAGGGACAGGACTGCAGTAGTCGGGGCCACCTCAACACCCCCACCTAACCCCATGGACTGTGCTCTACGTCCACCTCCACCCCTCCACCCTGCCAACCTGGATGTCTCTGGGGCATCTTCTGCAATGGATGGCACCTGTGTTGCATCACCAGTCCCATCCCGCTGCTGAGGAGTCCACATGCCCTTTTGGACATACCCCCAGCTGCATTGCCCGATGGTACCAGCATGGCCCCAGCCACCTGGCTCCCGGACGATGTGCTGTCATGGGGGCTTGGCTGGGCCTTGCGCCTCTGCCTGTTGTAGGCATCCTTGCTGCCATGCTCCACAGCACTGCTTCCTCCCTCTTCTTATGATGCAACTGTGAAAAAGGAGACACAGAACACAAACATCATGGTACTGCACCAATGTGAAGTTGACTAGTCAAGGGACCAACCATCATCCTCCACCCCCACACACATGAACATACAATCCACATCCATGCACATGCATGCGTGTCCATCACTCCAGACATTCACATCAGGGTACGTGCCACTCTCATGACCAATCAATTGCATATGCTACACAAGTATGCATCATGTGCTCATGCGCATGTCATGCACACACATCAACAGAGAGTCCTAAAGCAGTGTGATGAGCAATCACATCAGAGTCCCGTCAACTGTAATCCCGCAACATGACTACGTCAGACACCGAAATGCACATGTTGCATCCAGCCATGAGTGATGGCCAGTCACACATTCCCATCTTTGCCACATAGACATTTACACCATGCAAGCACATGACACGGTCAACACTACCTCAAATGTCACACTTGGCACACCAGCACATCTCAGACACAGGTAACAAAACATGTGCACAGTCTTAAAGGCAGCAGTACAACACACAATGCAACTGGCATCTCATTCAAATTACATATGGTCCAATGCACACATAGAGAACAATGTCTGGGGCATGCACACAGACAACCGTCTCATAGGCATACTTGCTGCAAGGCTAAGGGGCTCACTGACAATGTGCAGCAACATGCACATGCACTGTAGAGTATTGCAAGACATGGATACTCACCAGTCGACTCCAGACGTTGGAGCAACTCACAGACCTGGGTGTGCAGCGCCGGGTAAAACCTCTTCAGCACCCGCATGTTGGTACTCAACAGCCAGCACCTGCATGAACGGTGCACCGCCATGGATGCACCGGCATCAATGAAGCGCAGGGCGTTGCTGTGGGTCCTGGACGTCAGGTCCTCCCAGCGCTTATGCATGTTCTTGAAGGTCCGGGAAGCCACCCTCTCAGCGTTGATGGCATCCCTTATCCCATCGCAGATCCTTTAACGTGCTTCCCTGCCGACTTGCGTTGTTGGTTTAAAGAGGGCATCATGATTCTCCAGGACCTTCTCCGCCAGCATGTCAACTTCCCTGGCAGTGAAGTTGATGTCAACTTCCCTGGCAGTGAAGTTGACAGCCCTCTGCCTCGCTGCCATGTGGTTGCCACTCTAGTCAGAAGATGATGGTGCTGACATGGCAACGCCTGAGGCTGGTGTGGGTGGGCAAGGTGGTCCTTAAGATGGGCTGCGGAGCGGTGGTGATGGTATGGCAAGGTGGGAGTCCGGTGAATCAGCTGAGGTGGTTACAGGGCCAAGGACAGGAGCACTGAGAATGGCTGGACAACATGCCCTAAATATGCAGGGCAGGTGGGCAGCAGGCACACACACTGGGCAGGCAGCAGCAGATGGCTCGGTAGGAGGAAGCTCAGGGCAATAGGAGGCAGGTTTAAAGGCTTGTAGGCATAAACTTGGGTTTTTCTGTGTAGAATGCATGGCAGCCAGAAACAGAGTGACAGTTACTTTGCGCGTTCGAAATTTTCATGGACACGTGAAATCCGAAGAAAGGCTCTCAGTGCGTAACTTATGTGACACACGCTGCTCCCTGGTGCTCAGCACGGCAGAATCAGGGATATAGAAGTACGCGTAGAAGCAAATCCGACCGTATGTGCGATTGGGAGCAGACGGACACGTGGATTACTTCAATTTTTTGGGGTGCCATGCAATTTGTTAACTTCTGGGACCGTACAAATGTCTTATTTTGGTGGGGGATTTGCCTCCGTGCATAAGTGCGTCTACTTTTTTTTCTGAGGCTAACAGTGAGTCATGTATGCATTTTCCAAACTATGGGTGCCCCTGTGTATTGCATACCTCCATTTTTACCTTTACAGTAGCTTTCCATGGTTCGTGTACGTATTCTCTTTGTTGCTGGGTTCCACGGCATATCGGGTAATGTTTTTTCTTTTTACAGAAGCTATCAAGGTGTCGCCTCTGCTATTTATTTCCTTTTTTGGGGTGCCTGTCCATTACGTGTCCCGTATTTGTGTCATTTGGGGTACCTTTGAGCCTTGCTGGACCACAGAAGTACGTTTTTCATCATGCACACTGCCCTCTCACTCAAATTGCCCAGGACAATTGCTTGGTGTGCCTTCCATTGTTCAAGTACACCTGTAACATGAGTGGAAAGGCCCCAAGAGAGAAAAGTGGCAGAGGTGGCCGGAGTCAGGGACCTGCAGTGAAGCCTGATGTCCCAGACTCAAGGTTCCAGGGACATGCAGTGGAAGCTGCTGTCCCATACCCAAAGGGTAAGGGTTGTGCAGCTAAAGCAGCTTGCCCAGCCAGAAGGGTAAGGGACGTACAGCTATAGCAGCTGTCCCTGGTCACTAGTGGTCTGGCATGTGGGGCCCAGAGTGGTCCCAGCCACACAGGCTCAATGCCAACACCATGTGCCAAGAAGGCAAAGATGGTTGTCTTGTGAGTTGTTATTTGCATGTGTTGTATGTCACTGATAGGTGCCCGTGGGTCTTCATTTTTTTGGGGCATGTATGTGTTTGCTGCACTATGTTTCAGTTTGTTCTTTGTCTGCAGATCCTTCCATCCGGGAATGATGGCTATTTCATGGGATAGACTTTGACTGTCAACTGCATGCCAGGGGGACAGGTAAGATGTTAATTTACATTGATCGTTATGGGAGGTTCAAGAACTTGTGGGTCAATACTGCACTTCTTTTCTACACCCCACAATAGGGACATGTGAGTGCGCATCATGCACAATCTGGGATATGTGTACATATATTACCAATTGTGTTTGTTGCAGTTTGTGTACATGGGAATGGCTGAGGCCGTGTATGGCTTGCAGCTCAGACATGTTTCTGGATTTATCAATGCTTAAACATTCAACCGGTATGTTACTTACTCAGATACACCAGAGCAGAAGGGGACCACTACAGTGGGTATGGTACACAGTATTATTATCCTTTTACATTACATATGGGATGGTTTTGGTGAAACAGAGCTGATTTAATTGAATGGTTGGCATGATGGTAGTGGGGTAATCCTTCTTCAATGTGTTTCTTTTGGAAATACAAGACGAAGTGTGTTTTAGATCTAAGGGATGCACACAATTGAGCACTTCAAAGGACACTTTCTTAGGGTGGTTTTGTAGCCACAGTGAATTGGTGCATTGTCATCATTGAATGGCACCTGGGATGTAGCAACCTCGTGTGCACTCCACAGGGGGGAGGGACGGTTAGGTGAAATATGCTTGCAAATGCTGGGTACATGCAGCCTCTACACGTGCCCTTTGCCCAGCCATGCACAAGCGGTGGGCCTGTGGGTGTGATTGGGGTGCATCCACCATGTCCACCGGGATGCTGCGCCATGTTGCAACATTGTGCAGGATACATGCTGCCACAATGATCCTGCAGACTACTGATGGTGCATATAGCAACACACCACAAGAGAGGTGAAGGGAGCGGAAATGTGACTTGAGCACTCTGATTGTGACCTCCACTATGCCCTGAGTTGCAATATGGGCAGTGTTATAGCTTACCTGGGCAGGTGTGTTGGGGTTGCATATTGGCGTCATCATGTATGTGCTCAGAGGGTAGACACTGTCCCCTGTAGAGGTGAGAATGGTTGTCATCGGCATTTGCTGGCAGTGTCTATTTGTCTGTGTGCAACATGCATGTGCATGTCTATTCCTACTCACCAATGATCCATGTTTGCCATGCTTCCCAGCTTCCAGGTCCAAGTGTAGGGGGGACATCCTGAAGATGTAACTATCATGGGTGGTGCCAGGACAGTTGGCATAGACTGAAGTAATGATGCCCTTTGCATTACACACAACAGTGATGGAGTGCCATAGTCAGTGGCAACTTGAAACTCACGAGCCGTAGGAAAAGACAGTGGGGGTCATTCCGAGGTTGGAGGTAAGGAATTACCGGCACCGGTAAGGGTGCCGATGCCAGTAATCCCTTACCTCCGTATTCCGAGGTCCCTTTGCGGGTCCTTCCTTACCTCCTGCTTTTAGCAGGAGTTAAGTACGGGACCCGCAAAGGTACTTCGGAGGTAATGACGGTACCGTAATTTACGGTGCCGTAATTACCTCCTTCCCCATTCCCATTGAGCCCTATGGGGCAGAAATGGGAATGGGGAAGGGCAAAAGGTGAATGGGGAATTACCGGTCCCTCCAACCCTGGAATGGACCGGTAATTACTCCATTGACCATGCCGGATTTGGGACGGTTTCGGAGGCAACCATGGAGCTAATTACTCCATGGTTAGCTCCAAACCCGGAATGAGGCCCAGTGGCTTTATTTTATCACATTTTATGTCAGTGGTTGCCTGAGCCAGTACAGAGACAGATGAAGAAACAAGTGGGGATGGAAGCGAAGCCTTGAGCTGAGATACAGTTGACAATAGTACACCATTGCTAGTTATTGCAAGAGAAAAATAAGAATAAATATTAGACTAGGAAAATCGAGGAAGCCAAGTTAGTTCAGAAAAAGTTGTCAAACTTTGCCATAGAAGGGGTGGTATTGACAAGTGGGGAAGTATTGGGAATGCCGTAAGCAATGTGTGCATCACAGGTGAGTAATCAGCGCTCGATGGATCAAGATGGATCAAGATGGATATGGGTTCATGCAACGAGGCAGAGTTATGGGCTATAGAGGAAGAGGAGGTGGGTTCCAATATAATCAAGGTGGGTTTCAGAATACACAGAATGAGAATCAGAGTACCCAGGGAGGATATAACCAAGGGGGACTTGTCAGACGGGTACCCCCAGTATTTTGGACTTGTGGGATGACAGGGCATATTGTGCGCATATGTGGGAGCCAAGGGAATGTACAGAATGGCCAATTTTCAAGAGGGGGGACAGCTTATCCTCCACCATATATCACACAAACTAGGGAAGGGTTCACCCAAGATCACACAGTTTATCAGACACAAGCGCTGCGAGTACAGCAAGTACAGCAAAAGAGCAAGTGCAAATGTATCTACCACAAGGGCAGTACCAACAAGCCCCAATGCAGACACAGCATTTTGCAAACCCAGGACAAGTGCTGACCCCCAGAATAGGAGGTGTCACTGTGGTAGGAGGAAATCCTTTCAAAGGGACAGGGATGAGCCTGTACCCACAATAGGACAGCTCAATGGGTGACTTGATGTGTTCAGTACTATCTGTGACACCAGACCCCCAAGAGGAACCACGGATCGATGTGACGATAGCAGGCAAACTTTTTATTTTCTAGTAGACACTGGAGCTATTTGTTCATGTATACAAGAGGGAAAATATCCAATGTCGGGAATTGCCATGAATGCTCAAGGGATATCTGGAGCTACAAGTTGAGTTCGTTTTACTAATGAATATCCAGTCTCTATGGGAGAGTGTGACATGTCTGTTCCTTTGTTATTTTCACAACAGACACCGGTTAACATTTTGGGAAGAGATTTAATGACAAAACATAACATGACAATTTCATTACTGATCAAGGGATCGAGTGCTCCACTCCAAGAATACACTATTTAAATGTGGGTGAATGTATTCTGGCATTCACAGGGCAAGTGGCTCTGCGAGGCGTTCCAGTAGATCCAGAGATGTTTCTATATGGAGTGAGCATTCTATTGGCATGGCTACCTGGCTTAGTGGGCAAAATTGTGAGGATACCAGATGAGTTTCTGTTTAGATCACAGATACCTATGGACAACGAGGGGGGATAGACTATCCCTATAGTATTAGAAGCAGCCATATTACGAAGGGAAATGGCAATGTTCGAAGGAGTAGGTGATGAGGGTAGACCATGGAGAACAGTAATAGCGCTCGAAGAAGGGTACAGATTGACTGACATAACTGATGACGACATGTTCAGGGAAGTCCAAAAAGACAATGAAGTTGTGCTCTTTATGAGCATCACATACTGGCTAAGGATAGAAAAGAGGGAAATACCACAGTGAATGACGATAATGCGGCAGCATCCAACATATTTTTAAAGGGAATAGGGGAAGTTAAAATAAAGCTCAAGCCAGGAGCGATTTTACCCAAACCAAAACAGTAACCCATGTCTCGCGAGGCTAAAGAAGGTAAATTTCAGACCATTTCAACATTGATGAAACAAGGGATTCTGGTGCCATCGGAATCATTGTGTAATACTGCAGTGTATCCGATGAAAAAATCTAAAGGCTGGTTGTGGAGATTTATGCAAGATATGAGACCGATTAATCAGATTGTAGATGCAGAGTTTCCTTTAGTTCCTAATCCAGAACTATACTATGCAGTATCCTGGTGGAAGCTTGATATTTCGTGGTGATCAATTTGAAAAATGCATTTTTCTCAATCCTGTTGCACAAAGACTCACAAGACGTGACTTCCTTTACCTTCCACCAAACTCAACTGAACCATACTCGTTTGCCCTAGGGGTATTGTGAGTCCCCATTGATCTTTAACAGAGCCCTACAGATGGATTTAGGCAATATTGATCTGAAGAGTGCAGTGATACAACACGTCGATGACATTTTAATTTGTAGCACCACGGAAGATGAGTGCAGACAAGATTCTATTCAGTTGATGACTATTCTAGCAGACAAGGAATATAAGGTTGACAAGGAGAAATTGCAATACTACCAAGAAGAGGTGTTATACAAAGGACAGCTGATTTCACATGAAGGAACGAAGGTGGCACCCGAAATAGCTGAGGCGATTATGAAAACCTCAAAGCCAAATATAGTGAAACAGATGTATCAGTTTTGGGGTTATGCAGCTATGTTAGAGCCTAGGTGTTTGATTACATTACATACATAAGACCCCTTTTGCCAGCTTTAAAGAAAGCACACGTGGATAAAGTAAAAATAGAGTGGACTTAAGAAATGGAGGAAGGGGTTGAGGAGCTGAAAAAAGCAATTTGACCAGTCCCTGTTTTAGGAATTCCCAATTATGCTGAGGAATTTCATTTGTTTTCACACACAAATGGGACAGTCATGACAGCAGTGCTTACGCAGAGAACTACATTGGGGTACAAGCTTTTAGCGTATTACAGTGGGATGTTAGACCCAGTTATGAGAGGACACTTTACTTGTTGACAATCATTGGCAGCTGCCACGTTCTCAGTTGAGAAGTCTACACGCATTATTATGGGCTGCTAAATGACCCTCTTCATGGAACATGCTCTGTTTGCCATTTTGCCATTTTAGAGACCCCAAAGGCACATTGACATCCCAAAGTGCTTCAGTTTAAGAGGTAATGATTTCTAATCCGATGATTAAGATTGTAAAATGTAAAATAGTGAACCCTGCCATGTTTATAGCTGAGCCAATAGAAAAAGGTGATGATGTGCATGACTGTGCTAATTATGTTGAATTTTATGATGATATACCCCGAGTAAAGGAGAATGCTTTGGAAAGAGGGGAAATTCTCTTTATTGATGGTTCCTCGAAAATTGATCAGACTAGTGGGGGAAGGCATTCAGGTGCCGCTGTAGTAAGACATAGATTAAATAGAGAATTTGAAGTTGTAGCAAGTGCAAGGCTACCATCACACTTTACAGCGCAAGCAGCAACATTAGTAACGCATATTGTTGCGCTCGAGAAACATGAAGGGCAGGAAGTGACGGTGTACAGTGATTCCTCCTATGTGATGTCAACTGTACATGCAGGATTAGCACGTTTGGAAAAGGAGAGACTACCTCCGTGTGGACGGCACTCCAGTGCAATGCTCATCCTTGTTGGACAGGCTTATTAAGGCACTACAACTCCCAGTGGCCATAGCGGTCGTTAAAAGCGCAGCACATACTAAGCAAACAGATTTTATCTGTTGCGGGAACGAAGCTGCAGATGAAGAAGGCAAAAGGTTTGCATATTCCCCAGATGTTTCGAGTTTTGCTACTGAGAGTATTAAAGAAAAAGTAGTTACAACCATGTTAGTGCAAGAAGGGTTTAATAAATTATTGATAATCCAACTAATGGAGATTCAAGGAAGTGCACCGCCGGAAGAGCAGGAATTATGGAAGTGAAAGGGTTGTTCTTTATCCCCCACAGCAGTAATATAGCAACAAGACAGCACTAGAAAGCCGGTGATGCCAGTAGCATTATTAAAGGTCACGCTTGAACAGCTGAATTACCCCACGCATGTAACTAGGGAGAGTCTTGCTTCTACAATTGCGGAAGACTGGTTCATTCTGAATTTGTTGGAGCATGTTGCACTATTCGTGGTAAACTGCATCATGTTTCAAAAGTTTACTGCTGGGCATACACTGAGAATAATTAGACGGGTAATACCTCGAGCAAATGGTCCATTTCAGCATTTACATATATCAACTATGTCAATATGCTGCAAGTATGTAATGGATGTAGATATCTATTAGTGGTGGTGTGTCCCTTCTCTAGGTGGTTTGAGGCAGGTCTGTGTGTCACACCCTGATGCCACTTGTGCAGTGGCATTTTTAGTGCGTGAAGTCTTCCCGAGATGGGGTGTGTGTGAAGTGCTGAGATCCGCCACATTTTGTTAATGAGCTATTTAAACAAATAGGGCTTCTATTGAATATAAACCATACGTTTTCATCTGCTTATAACCCACAAGCGAACGGGCTATGTGAGAGACTCAATGGCCTCCTTAAAGAAAGGATTGCTAAGATAAAATTGCCTTTGAAGAAGGGATGGCTACATTGCCTACCCGTATCTTTATATGCCCTTCGTAATTAGCCAGGATCAAACCATCATCTCACCCCTCATGAACTAGTGACAGGACGGCATATGAGAAGGGGGTTGGTCTCAGAACTCAGAAGAAGACAATTCAACAACCAATCCAGATCAACTACTATTGGAACCTAAGTTATATGTTGGAGACCTAGTCCTAATCAAGGATTCTACTAGAAAGTGGCAAATGAGCCATGATTTAATGGTCCCTTTTGCGTTTAGAATATAACCCCTTCGGCTGTTAAGGTCCAAGGAAAACGAGCTTGGCTTCACTTTGGGGTTGTAAAAGCCTACAAAGGTGAGATCCACTATCCCACCATTGCTGATCCAGAAGCAAGGCAAGAAGAAGAATTTCAGCATTTGCATACTCGATTGAGGACGAAGAAGAAGGACGATAAAGCAACTACCATTGAATGAAACAGATTTATCTTGAATTGAGATTCAAAGGACACTCCTTATTGATATTTTAGCAGGAGTGCAAAGACTTGCCGAGAATCACAGGAATTTTTAAAAATGTACTTTTAGAAATACAATGAAGCATCAAAGTTATGCCTAAACATCAGTTCTTGATCAGAAATTGGAAACAAGATCAGTATCCAGATTCATTTAGTGGTGAATGCATGTTCTAAGCAGTTAAACATATGCAGGCCGATTCATGGAATAATTAGCGCGGCGCAAGTGGCCAAAAACGTGCGAATCGCAGTGGAATAGCGAAATTCGCAGTGCAAGTGCGAAAATCGCACGAAAAGCAGCGCACATCGATTCATGGAAGGCCATGCGCAAGAAAACCATCGGATGTGCGATAAAAAAGTGTGCGGCGCACGTTGGCGCACAGGCCATCTAACGGCGTGCGCCAAGTCACAGCGAAAATCGCACAGGCCACAGCGAAAATCGCACATAGCGCGGCGCACACAACAAAAGTAGGCAGAACACGGGGCGTAACACTCGGAATGGGGAACAACTTGCCAAAATGTGGGCGTCACGGGGGAAGTACAGGGTGCAAGTGCGGGGAACACCGACACGCTCGCCTACAACACGTATTAATGGAATAGAATAGGGCAAAAAAGCGCACGCTGAAACCAGCGCACAGGCACAAACACGACCGCCACAAGAAAGCAGGCGGTAGCGTCTCTGCGCCTGTAAGAAATGTGCGCCAAAAGGTGCACCAACAAATAGCACCTATATACAGCCATGATGAATGTCCTATACTGTGGCCCTCCAGGACAAATGACGTGCAAAGGGGTACCCACAAACACGGATACCCGCTGACAGAAAAATAACGTGTGCGTGTATTCCGGGTGCGCGGGAAGTCTCACACGCCATTTGGCAGGGTATGTGAATTTCAGGGGTGCGCGGGAAGTTCCACACGCGATTTGGCAGGGTATGTGAATTTCAGGGATGCGCGGGAAGTTCCACACGCGATTTGGCAGGGTACGTGGATTTCAGGGGTGCACGGGAAGTTCCACACGCGATTTGGCAGGGTATGTGAATTTCAGGGGTGCGTGGGAAGTTCCACACGCGATTTGGCAGGGTACGTGGATTTCAGGGGTGCGCAGGAAGTTCCACACGCGATTTGGCAGGGTACGTGGATTTCAGGGGTGCGCGGGAAGTTCCACACGCGATTTGGCCGGGTACGTGCGTGGGAATTTCCACACGCGATTTGGCAGCGTATGTGAATTTCAGGGGTGCGCGGGAAGTTCCAAACGCGATTTGGCAGGGTACGTGGATTTCAGGGGTGCGTGGGAAGTTCCACACGCGATTTGGCAGGGTACGTGGATTTCAGGGGTGCGCGGGAAGTTCTACATGCGATTTGGCAGGGTACGTGGATTTCAGGGGTGCGCGGGAAGTTCCACACGCGATTTGGCCGGGTATGTTGATTTCAGGGGTGCGCGGGAAGTTCCACACGCGATTTGGCAGGGTACGTGGATTTCAGGGGTGCGCGGGAAGTTCCACACGCGATTTGGCCGGGTACGTGCGCGGGAATTTCCACACGCGATTTGGCTGGGTACCTGGATCTCAGGGGTGCGCGGGAAGTCACACACGCGATTTTGCAGGGTACGTGGATTTCAGGGGTGCGCGGGAAGTTCCACACGCGATTTGGCAGGGTATGAATTTCAGGGGTGCGCGGGAAGTTCCACACGCGATTTGGCTGGGCACGTGTATGACAGGGGTACGCAGGAAATTCTACACGCGATTTGGCTGTGTGCTCCCAGGTATTCCCTGTACACCCTCCACGGCCCCTGCAGGCAGCAGACACCACAGGGGACTACCCTGCACACCTGCTCATGTCACACAGCACCCCCACCCCCCAGCATCCAGGGGCAGCCTCCACCAGGCCCCCACTCATGTCTACCACCACCCCCACCCCCCAGCCACCAGAGGCAGCCTCCACCAGTCCCCCACTCATGTCTCCCACCACCCCCACCTCCCAGCAGTGCAGGGGCACCCTCCACCAGGCCCCCACTCATGTCTCCCACCACCCCCACCCCCCAGCATCCAGGGGCACCCTCCACCAGGCCCCCACCCATGTCTCCCACCACCCCCACCCCCCAGCAGTGCAGGGGCACCCTCCACCAGGCCCCCACTCATGCCCAACTCATGTCCCCCTGCACCCCCACCCCCCAGCATCCAGGGGCAGCCTCCACCAGGCCCCCACTCATGTCTCCCACCACCCCCACCCCCCAGCATCCAGGGGCACCCTCCAACAGGCCCCCACTCATGTCTCCCACCACCCCCACCCCCCAGCATCCAGGGGCACCCTCCACCAGGCCCCCACTCATGTCTCCCACCACCCCCACCCCCCAGCATCCAGGGGCACCCTCCACCAGGTCCCCACTCATGTCTCCCACCACCCCCACCCCCCAGCATCCAGGGGCAGCCTCCACCAGGCCCCCACTCATGTCTACCACCACCCCCACCCCCCAGCCACCAGGGGTAGCCTCCACCAGGCCCACACTCATGTCTCCCACCACCCCCACCCACCAGCATCCAGGGGCGGCCTCCACCAGGCCCCCACTCATGTCTACCACCACCCCCACCCCCCAGCCACCAGAGGTACCCTCCACCAGGCCCCCACCCATGTCTCCCACCACCCCCACCCCCCAGCAGTGCAGGGGCACCCTCCACCAGGCCCCCACTCATGCCCAACTCATGTCCCCCTGCACCCCCACACCCCAGCATCCAGGGGCACCCTCCACCAGGCCCCCACTCATGCCCAACTCATGTCCCCCTGCACCCCCACCCCCCAGCATCCAGGGGCACCCTCCACCAGGTCCCCACTCATGTCTCCCACCACCCCCACCCCCCAGCATCCAGGGGCACCCTCCACCACGCCCCCACTCATGTCTCCCACCACCCCCACCCCCCAGCATCCAAGGGCACCCTCCACCAGGCCCCCACTCATGCCCAACTCATGTCTCCCTGCACCCCCACTCCCCAGCATCCAGGGGCGCCCTCCACCAGGCCCCCACTCATGTCTCCCACCACCCCCACCCCCCAGCATCCAGGGGCACCCTCCACCAGGCCCCCACTCATGTCTCCCACCACCCCCACCCCCCAGCATCCAGGGGCACCCTCCACCAGGCCCCCACTCATGCCCAACTCATGTCTCCCACCACCCCCACTCCCCAGCATCCAGGGGCACCCTCCACCAGGTCCCCACTCATGCCCAACTCATGTCCCCCTGCACCCCCACCCCCCAGCATCCAGGGGCAGCCTCCACCAGGCCCCCACTCATGTCTCCCACCACCCCCACCCCCAGCATCCAGGGGCACCCTCCACCAGGCCCCCACCCATGTCTCCCACCACCCCCACCCCCCAGCATCCAGGGGCACCCTCCACCAGGCCCCCACTCATGTCTCCCACCACCCCCACCCCCCAGCATCCAGGGGCAGCCTCCACCAGGCTCCAACCCATGTCTCCCACCACCCCCACCCCCCAGCACTGCAGGGGCACCCTCCACCAGGCCCCCACTCATGTCTCCCACCACCCCCACCCCCCAGCAGTGCAGGGGAAGCCTCCACCAGGCTCCCACTCATGTCCCCCTGCACCCCCGCCCCCCAGCATCCAGGGGCAGCCTCCACCAGGCCCCCACTCATGTCTACCAACACCCCCACCCCCCAGCCACCAGGGGCACCCTCCACCAGGCCCCCACCCATGTCTCCCACCACCCCCACCCCCAGCAGTGCAGGGGCACCCTCCACCAGGCTCCCACTCATGCCCAACTCATGTCCCCCTGCACCCCCACACCCCAGCATCCAGGGGCACCCTCCACCAGGCCCCCACTCATGTCTCCCACCACCCCCACCCCCCAGCATCCAGGGGCAGCCTCCACCAGGCCCCCACTCATGTCTCCCACCACCCCCACCCCCCAGCATCCAGGGGCACACTCCACCAGGCCCCCACCCATGTCTCCCACCCCCCCCACCCCCCAGCAGTGCAGGGGCACCCTCCACCAGGCCCCCATTCATGTCCTTCTGCACCCAGGTCCTCACAATCACCAACCATGTGCGTAATGGTCAGCCTCCACAGCCAAAAGGCCCTACCAAGTAACCCATTCACCCACATGGAAATGGAAATAACATGTTACACCCCCAACGTACATAAAGCAAATGAACCCATGTCTGTCACACACAATGGTTGCAAATGAATGGGAAAACACCCAACATGACATGCATGAAACCAATGAGATGATACCACACAGTGAAGTATGAAAACAAAATTGTATTAAAAAAAAATGAATGCAAATGAAATGAAACAAACTGCAATGCCAATGAAAAAAAGAAAAGCTGCATGTCCGTCCAAGAAAATAAAAACTCCAAATCCAAAAAAACGTAGTTCAAAGTCACATTAAAAATAAAATCAATCCGACAGATAAAAATAAATGCAAACACCATTGCTCCATGGAGAAGAAATAAAAAATAAAAAAATAAAAAAATCCAATGAAGAACTATGTACAAAACATCCAAGGGTCCATGAGCCCAACTGAACAAAGGAAACCTACAAAAAACCCTAACAAAAATGCAACTATATACAAAAAGTGGAGCTGTGTCCGTCGACTCCAAATCATAAGAAGAAACAAATGAAACCTAAAACTAAATAACTATATACAAAGGCGCCGGGCAAGTCCAGCGGCTCACTCCGTAGTGTTCCGGGCCAGGGCATCATCAAACTCCTCGTCTATGTCCCGGAGGCAGTCCTGTTCCATGGCCCCGAGGGTCCGCAGGGACGATGCCATCTGCTCCTCCAACCCCCTGCGGATTGCCTCGAGGTACTCGGCCCGCCTCAGGGCCCTCCGCATGGAGTTCTCCGCCCTGACCATCGTGAGCCACTCCTCTTCCGCCCGCCGCCGCTCCGCACCTATCTGCTGGCCCAACCACAGCCACACGGAAGACACTTCCTGTCCTGGGTCCTCCTGCCCTCCGGCCGATGCCTGCCCCTCCGATGTTGATGGCCCCGAGCCATGATGCCTCCCACGTTGACTCTGCTGCTGCCTCCAACGCAACTGCCTCTGCCAGCACGACGGCATCCAGGCTGATGGAATCCACCGACGCCGTCGTGCACGTGCCCTGCCTGATGATGCCGGCACATCCTCCATCTGCTGGGGTACAGTTGCTGTGGTGTCCACCCCTGCTTGACCTCCGACTCCCGACTGTGGCAGGGATGGGATCCCCACCGAGCTGGCTGCATAGGTCAGGGCAGGTCCACAGGGGGCCCTGGTGGCATCTGGGCCAGAAGACGGCAAGGAGAACGACCGGCGTATAGCCTCCACAGAGGA
Organism: Ambystoma mexicanum; assembly: GCF_040938575.1. Lineage (NCBI taxonomy): Eukaryota > Metazoa > Chordata > Amphibia > Caudata > Ambystomatidae > Ambystoma > Ambystoma mexicanum. The sequence goes on along the minus strand of NC_090930.1, from coordinate 494,190,988 downwards.
GGAGAGGGCCGCCAGATTGGCCGACACATGCAGGAAACCCCCGAACATGGAAGATCCCAATTGGGCCACGTCGGCACGGTGCTCTTCGTGATGATGTGCGTGCTCCTCCCGGGAAGCACGCACATCATCACGAATTGCACCCACGCGCATCGCAACCCCAATCAAGACCTTCTCCATACGGACACGGGTCCCCTCGTCCGCAGGTGGAGGGGAGTCAGGTGACATGGACATCCCCTCTACCTGCGGACGGGCCTGGGACGGGGCATCCCTGCTGGTGCATGGTGGTGCACTCACAGGGTCAGGGACAGCGACATGCACAGGCCCCTCCACGGTGACCTGTGCTGCCTCCTGCCCCTGCCCCTGGACTGCACCACTTGCACCAGCAGGGATGCCCCCACCAGGCCCCATGTGTGCCCCAGTGGCGGCCTCCTCCTCCTCTGTGGAAACCACCAACCTGGATGGCTCCTCACCGTCTTCCACCGTAGCAGGCCCCTGTGGGGGCTCACCCACCCCTTCCGCTGCAGCCGTGGGGGCATCCCCGCCGCCTTGCTCCACAGCGCCGTCTCCGCCCTCTTCTTCACTAGCCGCTGCATAGAGGGAGACATAGAACACAAGCATCAGGGTACTGTACAATGGTCCCCTAGACAGGAAGCAATAGCAGATGAGTACCACTGTCAAATTACACTTCCATCATGTCCCTCCACAACACATGGGTCAGTCCAGGCAAAACACACACAGTAACAGGCATGGTGCATGCCATGAACATTTCCATAAATGTCCAATGGACTCTTGAAACATACAATGATATGGAACTCACATGCGTCATGGGTCATGCCTATCACATGCACACACTTCAACTCAGTCACATCCATCTGGCCTCATACACCCCAAACACAGCGGATACAAGGGTAACTAGGCTGCATCAGTGAATCTGTGCATTGTCACACACATGTGTCATGCATCCATGGCATTCACAAGTCACAGACACGAAGGTCAGGCACACAGACATGGCTACCATATATGTACCTGGCATCAGCACCCATCCCTCACCCCCCACCCATGTCCAGGAACAGAGACTGGCATGCTCTCATGTTTAAAATCTGCATAGGGCTCCCCATGTGGCATTTAAACACATGCAACAACCATGTGGTTTACACATCACTGGTCGCACATGCATTACCATGATGTCCCTGCACACATACATGCATACATGGCCTATGTCACACATACAGGCAAGTATCAGACAACCAGCACACTGCAACATGCCCTGTCTCACATAGCAATGCTTGGACACTTACCGCTCAACTCCAGACAGGTCTCCCTCTCAAGGATCTGGGCGTGGAGCGCTGGGCGTACGCGTTCCAGGACCCTCATCTGGATGGAACTCATGCAGCCCCGGCCCCCCTCCACGAGGCGCCGGGCCTTCACGAGGGTCCTGGACCCCAAGTCCTCCCAGCGCTTCTTGATCTTCTGGACGTCGCGGGTTGCCACCCCCTCCGCGTTGATGGCAACCACACAGTCGGCCCAGATTCTCTCCCGTCCTTCCTTGCTGGCGCGGGACGATCCAAAGAGGGCATCATACTGCCCCAGGACATGCTCCACCAAGACACCAACTTCGGTGGCAGTGAAGCTGGTGCCCCTCTGCCCCTCTGGCCTGGGGTTGCCACTGGTGCCAGATGTAGAAGTGCCCGACATGGCAACCCCAGAGGCAGGAGTGGGTGGGCAACTGGGTCCTGGGGCTGGGCTGTGGAGCGATGTTATCCCAGTCGGGAGTCTTCTGTTCCAGCAGGGGTGGACACAGCAACTGGACCCCTGCAGATGGCTGATGTGCAGGCACCAAATGGCAGGGCACGGTGGCAGCAGGCAGGCAGGCAGGCAGCAGCAGCAGATGGCACGTGGGAGGCTGCTCGGGGCACGGGGGGCAGTAATTCGGCCTTCTGGGCAGGAGCGTGGTCTTCCGTGTGTTTTTCGCATGGCCAGCTTGATACGGAGTGATTTGGCACGTGAAAATCCTGCACGTCAGCGTGAAATTCGAGGAAAGGCCCTTAGCGCGTAAGCGCGTCAGCACGCATACGCGATTCTATTGGAGCAAAGGCCTTCAGCGCGTAAGCGCGTCTGTGACGTGACCCGCACGGGTGTTTCCCACATAGCACGTGATGACGGAGCACACGTGGAAAGACTGCACGTCAGAGTGTCATCGCGTGTAATTGGACAAAAGTGCGCGTACACGCGATTGGCCTATGTACGTGTATTTCAGGGATGCGTGGGCACTTACACACGCAGGTACGTCAGCGCACCTGTATCCCGGGGTGCGCGGGAATTTCCACACGCTATTGGACTGGGTACTGGATTTCAGGGGTGCGCAGGTCACACGCTCACCTACAACACGCGCAACGCATAAATTTGCGTGCAAACAAAATAACAAGCTCAGACGCCAGGATGAACATACCGTTCCTAGCAGCAGTGGCCGTGGGCTACCAAAGGAGGAGGAGGAGGATAGTCAGGGCCAGAATATTCACACCCAGAACCAGCCTTTTCGGGATGCCTGATGACCAGGTGTATGGGAGGTACAGGTTTCCACCACACATAATACTGGACCTGGTGAGTGAGTGGGAGGATGACCTCACATCACCCACCCTGTGCTCCCAAGCACTCGGCCCCCTGGAGAAGGTCCTCAATGTACTGCACTTCTTAGCCACTGGATCATTTCAGCGGACAAGTGCCATAGTGGGTGGGGTGTCACAGGCCACGCAGTCACGCTGCCTACACCAGGTCTTGAACATCATCACTGCACGCCCATCAGTCCGCAGGCACATATACCTACCCAGAACACGTGCAGAAAGGCATGCTGCCGCCCTGGATTTTTACGGTGTGGCACGATTCCCCAAAGTGCTAGGTGCCATCGACTGCACCCATGTGGCTCTACGTCCCCCCAGGGCATCTGAGCACATCTATAGGAACCGCAAGCACTGGCATTCCATCAACGTGCAGGTAGTATGTAATGCCAAGGGAATCATCACCTCAGTATATGCCAACTATCCCGGGTCCACCCATGACAGCTTCATTTACCGAATGTCCACCCTAAACCAGGACCTAGAAGCTGGGCGGCATGGCGATACATGGCTGCTTGGTGAGTATGAATGCCACTGCACATGCATGCATGTCAGATACTGAGCAAGGTCACAACCCCACCAATGATACCAATCACCACCTCCACAGGGGACAGTGCCTACCCTCTCAGCCCCCACATGATGACGCCAATTCGGAACCCCACCACGCCACCCGAGGTAAGATATAACACATCCCACATTACAACCCGGGGCATAGTGGAGCGTACATTCGGAGTGCTTAAGTCACGCTTTCGCTCCCTTGACCGTTCTGGTGGGCAGCTGTTATACGCTCCCCCAGTAGTGTGCAGGATCATAGTGGCAGCATGTGTCCTGCACAACGTTGCAACACGCCGGGGCCTGGCCATGGACATGGTGGTGGCCCCACATCCCCAACCACTTGCACAGCCGCTGCGCATGGGAGGGGAAAGGGCACGGGGGGAGGCAGCCCGTACACAGCTAGTGGCTAATTACTTCACATAGAAATCACACCCCTGTGGAGTGCACACTGCCCTGGCACATACCATCTGACAATCAATGATGACTCAACCTGACACTTATCCTGAATGTCTGGAGAATCAACCGTGAAAACCATATCAGCCGGAGATTGTTCACCTGGAAGTGTTACAATGTGTGCATCCCTACCTACACAGACACCACCAATGCAGTTTTGTGAAAAAACACATTCAAGCAGCTAAAATGAATACCCACTTGCAAAATGCAACAAGAGGACAGTGCCATGTCACCCAACCCATCCCCAGCACCACCACACGACACACCGTGCCATGTCATGCTATGTGCAGGTAAACAAAGTAATCCCCACAACATGACACAAGTGTCACAATGTACAGTGTCCCTAATTGAAACTTGCGACACCTGAAATGCTCACAGTAATGCAGGACCAACAACAAACTTGAGTAGGTACTACCATTAACATGACATCACAAATGTAATAAATTAGTAGTCTCACCACCTGGAAATGCCTGTACTCCCACCACTTCCAACTGTACAGTGTTGGCGCCATGTAGAGTTGTAGGTGCACTGCTGCCAACATGGACCCCATCTCCAAACTAGAGGGCCTTGTGTAGACATGAGGAAGGGACCTGCAAATTAGGAGGTAGACACAGATGATGAGTTACACATCAATGCAACATGCAGTGTACAACACAACAGCAATATGCACTAGGAATGTATACACAGTATTGACTAGACTACCCACACATGTAGTGGGAGTCCAATGTCACCATGTACGTCAATGTCACTTGAGCACACCCTTTGCAAGCCCATGGAAACGGGAAGCAGGAGGGGTGTGTGTGACTCAAACCCAAGCATCTGAACCAAATACATGACAAGCCTGCATGTGCCCAGCCACAATGCAGCATATGCCCGCAGGAACCACGGAAGGCAACAAATTGTCCCAAAAAAATTGGGAAAAATAAAAATAAAAATAAAAATAAAAATAAAAATAAAAATAAAAAAAAAATTAAAAAAATGGCCATTGATGGGCCCGGGGGGGTTGGGGAGGCCACCCAGGAGGTCCGAGGACAGGGTGCACACCAAAACCCACCTGTGTGGATCTTGGGAAAAAAAAACACCTCCATGGGCTCATGGCCCACAAGGCTACCCTATTGTGGGAGTATCACTGCTGTCGCTATTATCACCCTGTGCAGCTGCATCCGGAGGTGGTTGCACTATGGGAGGCAGCCCACGCAAGGCCCTAGTCTGTTCCTCCATGGCTGCAAGCATGCGGGTGTGGTAGGTCTCGTTCTGGAGGATGAGTGTGCGGAGGTCCCCATGCAACAACTCACGGGATGCCCGGACCTCCGCCCTCGTTGCCTGCACCTCAGCTGAGAGCGTACGGGTGAGATGCTCCAGCTGCTGTTCTGTCCTTTGGTGTGTTGAAGCCTCAAGCTCAACAAGAGTCGTCCTGAGGTGAAGGAGCTCCTGCCTCAGGGCTTCCCTGTGGCCCTGGGACTCTATGGAGATGGCCTCCTGCAGAGTCGCCAGTGCCGCCCGCCTGTCCCTGTTGGACGCCAACATGTCCTCCCTGTGTGACTGGCAGATGGAGTCGGTTGCCTGCTGTAGTCGCTCCATCAGCCTTTCAGGGGGGACAATGGAAGTGGCCACCCTATCCATGGCCTGAGCCATCATCTCGGATGATGCTGCCTGTTGGGTTGCCATACCGTAAATGGATTGCTCCCATGCGGTATTGCCAGGTGGCGTACGGCCACCACGTCGGCGGGCACCACACCTGTCTGGGGCAAGGCGAACTGCGCCTTTCTGTGCCGGCACTGCCTGAGGCTGCAGGACTGCATTCCCCCTCTGATCTGCTGGCCCAGGAACAGGATCCGATGTCGCGGAGTGTGACCCTGCATCCGTAACCACCAAAGGCGTAGCTGCTAACACTGACATCCCCATTGAGGGTTCTGACCCTGGTGCAGGTGGGTGGGACAGAACAGAATCCCTCCCTGGAACACTCACCTGCGACGGCACGTAGGTCTCATCATCCGAATCAACACCTGAGTACAGCTCAGGGGAGGTGCAGCCAGAGACACCCCTTGAGAGCACGACCTGCAGCACTTGTGGGTTCTCACCACCACCACACCACGTCCCTCACTGGTGGTTGGTCGGCCCTCGGACCCCTCCTGGGTCTGCACCATCTCCACAACCCCAGCAGTATCAGGTGCGTCTTCCCCTGCAAAGACATAAAAACAAAGAAATGGAAACAGGCATTAGCACCATGGCACACAATGAGGGCTGAGAAGCAAGAGAACCAGTACTTGATTGATACATGTCCCACATGACTAAAACCCTCCCATGCATGCACCCTCACTGCGTATGAAGGGCAGGCAAATGGCACACACTGATGACACCAAGATGGAAGATGAACACATTTTCTGCATGCTGCCTGGCAGTGGCATCACACATTGGCCTGTGATTGCCAGGTGAAACACACATGCCATCACACAGATGGCATGTACCATTGCTATTGAGTGAAGATGGAGAGGAGGGCAGCACTTATTCATTCAGTCCAGTTCCCGCATGTAATAGCTTTTCTAATTCAAAAAGGTCTGATTTTTCACCTGGAGCTGCCAGTCCAAAATGGTCCAATTGCACAGGGACATGTGTGAACAAATGATATCCAGGTAACAAAGTCACTCCACTTTAGCATAGCCATGTCAGACATGTGACTAGAGGACTGAGAAATGCCTAGTAAAAGTGGTGGAATGCAAACAATCTGCCTGAATGAACAGAGAAAAATAAGCAACAATGTTGTGGCAAGGTGACACTTCAAGGGCAACTGCCGTGCTGTTGGCCTAGATGTCTACTGTTGGCAGAAGGGATACTGCTATGGCCAAATGCTGCTGCGCAGGATAAATTGCATGAAGCACATGGGTGACCCATACGACTCAGGCGCACACACCCTCACCTGGCACACAAACAGAAGCCCTCACACACACACCATGCACATGGATGACACACACATGCATGTGCACTCACCGGACAATGCTTCGTAATCAGGCAGATCTCCCACGCCTTGGATCTGTTCCTCCGTGACGTAGGTCCCAGCGACTGACTCATGTGGAGTGAGTTCCATGTCTACTACTGGAGACCCACCTCCAGTCACTGGAGTTGCGGCATGACTTGAGGCCAGCTTATTCTTTGCCCTGCACTTTAGGTCATTCCAGCGCTTATAGCAATCATTGGCTGTGCGCCTCACGATTCCAAGGGCACTTACCATGTCCGCAACGGTCTGCCAGTGTGCCTGGCGTTGTGCAGGTGTGGTCTTGGATCCTGCAACAATGACCATCTCGTTATCATGTCCGGACACATACTCGACAAGTGCATTCAGTTCGTCATCCGTGAAGCTGGGCTTCCTCGACGGGCCGGACTGTGTAGCCGTGTCTGGGGCATCAGCCTGTGCCGGACGAGCACTCTTCCTCTTCCGCTTGGAAGGTGGTGGTGATCCTGAGTGTCCTGAGCCGCTCTGGACACTAGGGGCAGGAGCCCTGGTGGACTCTGTATCAGGAGTGTGGGATTGCACACTCAGCATGGGAGTTGGTGCAGGCATTGGCTCAAGTGTAATGGTGTCAGGGGGAATGTCAGCAGATGGACTAGGACCGACACTGTCCTGGCTGGGTGTGTGAGAGCTGGGGTGGATGGAGCCGCAGCTGCCCCTGCAGCCTCTCCACCCTGCCTACTTGGGGCAGCAGATGACCTTGCTGCCGCAGATCCACGTGGCCTGATGACATCAACGTGCACCAGCGCACGTGTCATAGGCCTGCTGACCTGGAAGTCAGCCATGGAGTCAGCCAGGTCTGGTGCCACAATGGGCTGGTCCAACAAGGGCTGAGCATGGATGGTGTCAGCCACATCAGCCTCAACGGGAGGGGGGGGGATTATGGGTGTCCTTGACTGGTCCTCCACACATGGGGGGACAGGGTCACCCTGCAAGTAACGACCACGTCCCCTACCGGATCCACCACAGCCACCACTTGTGGCTCTTCCACCTTTGCCACCCTTACGGAATCCTCGCCTCCCAGCCATGGCACTGATGTTAATGTGCGTATGGGAGTGGCTGTAAACTATTGTCCTTGGCAATTGGGGGTCAAAGGGGTTGGGTACCAGATGGTAATTGTACCCTAGTGCTCTAGCAAGGCTGAATGTAACCCCTGGGGAAAGATGACGGGTCACGCAACGCACAGGAGGCCCAAAAAAGGGAGATGACGTGCACGCAACCCCTCCTAGACCACGTGTGCAGAAAGAAAAACCTGCACTACGCTGTGGCACCCAGTAACACAAGAATGAACGTATGCGTGTCACACGCAGCCTAGAATGACCTCTGAAGGGGTAGGCTACACACGGGGCAAGCACAGATGTTAGATACGTGCGTGACTCACCGTCTGCCAGGTAAAAGAGCGTGAAAAAGGAGCGCGTTTGGTTGGCAACACCCCCGCCAAAAGAAGATTTGTACGCTGTCTGAGGAGACAGGACAACAGTAGAAGGGAACACTGTTTGAGGGAACAGGCCCAGGTAAACCAGTAAAAGAGAAAAAAGAGAAAAAGCTGTCAGAGGTAACAGGGAGTACCAACTTGAAACGCCGTGAAGTAAATCGCGTGTGAAATGACAAGAAGTACAGAATTCACCCACTCGCTCTCCACGAAAAGCACGTACAAGGAAATGGTGTTCTACACGTACCTTTTATGCAGGCCCACACGTCCAGCGTCACTTACGCGCCATTTCCACCAATTACACGCTTTGTCACTTCTGCGTGTAGCGCCATTTTCACCAATTACACGCTTTGTCACTTCTGCGTGTAGGGCCATTTTCACCAATTACACGCTTTGTCACTTCTGCGTGTAGGGCCATTTTCACCAATTACACGCTTTGTCACTGCCGCGTGTACGCGCTAAGCCCATTCCCACCAATTTCACGCTTTGTCACTTCTGCGTGTAGGGCCATTTCCACCAATGACACGCTTTGACACTCGGACGTGTCTTTCATTTTTTTCACACGCAACATTTTCCTACGTGTGCACAATTCAACATGCACGTGACTTCATAGACGCGCATACGCTGGTGACGAGTTTACACGCTAAGGGCCTTTCCTCGAATTACACGCAGACGTGTTGGATTTTCACGTGCCAAATCACTCCGTATCAAGCTGGCCACGCGTTCACACACGGAAGACCACGCTCCTGCCCAGAAGGCCAAATTACTGCCCCCCAGAGCCCTGAGCACGCTCCCACCTGTCATCTGCTGCTGCCTGACTGCCTGCTGCCCACGTGCCCTGCCATTTGCTGCCTGCACATCAGCCAGGGGTGCTGTTGCTGTGACCACCCCTGCTGGAACCGAAGACTCCCGACTGCTTTTCCATCGCCCCACAGCCCAGCCCCAGGACCCAGTTGCCCACCCACTCCTGCCTCTGGGATTGCCATGTCGGGCACTGCAACATCTGGCACCAGTGGCAACCCCCGGCCAAGGAGGCAGAGGGGCACCAGCTTGTTGGTGTCCTGGTGGAGCATGTCCAGGGGCAGTATGATGCCCTCTTCGGAAGGTTGCACGCCGACAAGGAAGGACGGACTTGGATCTGGATGGACATCGTGACTGCCACCAACGCGGAGGAGGTGGCAGTCCGCGACTACGAACGTGTCAGGAAGCGCTGGGAGGACTTCAGGTCCAGGACCCTCAACAAGGCCCGGCGCCTCCTGAAGGCAGCGGATGCTAAGGGGCGCCGGGGCCACTTGTCGGAAGATCAGATGAGGGTCCTGGAACGCATATCCCCAGCGCTCCACATCCAGGTCCTTGAGAAGCAGACCCGTCTGGAGTCGAGCGGTAAGTGTACATGCATACTGATTGTAAGCTGTGCGTGTGGTGGTGTGCCAGGAGTGTGCAGGTATGTATTTTTATGTGGCCAAGTAGGGGGGGTGTACAGGGCCGTGAGGGTGACACATGCGAGGGGTCTCATGTGTGACACATGGATGGTGCTTGTGTGTGTGGGCTTGCATGGCACAGGATGTGGAGGAATGATTGTCAGGTGTGACACTGATGTCGATCAAAACACTGCGACAGTTGGCGGAGGTGTACACATGCATGCAAGTTTGGTGTTGTGTGTGCATGTGTAGTGTACTCCCTATGTTGCATGTGATGTGTGGATGACCTTTGGCTGCTCATGCTGTTGTATGTGAATGGATGGTGCTGGCTGTTGCATTATGGCTGTGGTATGGCTCATGTGTGCAAGTTGAAATGACATGTGTGTTGGGGATTGTGATGCCATGTCTGAGGTTTACCAATGCCACTCATGTATAACTGTCATGTGTGTATGAGCCCATTATACAGTTCCCTGATGCCTGTGTTTTCTTTCTCCCTGTCTGCAGCGTCAACTGATGAAGAGGGCGGAGAAGGTGCTGTGGAGCACAGCGGCAGGGGTCGCACCACCAGCCGGAGACGCAAGGCCCGGATCCCCTCCCAGGTTGTGATCTCGTCGGGGAGTGAGGAGTCCGGTGCCGCGTCCCAGGCCGCAGCTGCCGAGGGGAGGTCCAAGAGGCGGAGGTTGGAGATGGACTCCTCGGTAGCAGAAGGGGCAGCTGGGACCCCACAGGGCCCAACGGAGGAAGATGGCACGGAGTCATCCAGGTTGGTGGGGGGTTTGGTGGAGGAGGAGGCCGTGCAAGCGACAGTGGTGGGGTCTGGAGGTGGGGATTCCACTGGTGCTAGTGGTGCAGTGCAGGATCAGGGACAGGAGGCAGCACAGGCCACCGCGGAGGTGCCTGTGTGCAATCCTGTCCCTGCTCCTGTCACTGCATCATCTTGCACCAGCGGGGATGCCTACCTCCAGACCCGTTCTCAGGGAGAGGATTGGCTTACGACACCTGGCCTTCCTCTCCCTGCGGATGTGGCTATCCTGCACCAGGTTGTGCCTATCCAGGGTGGGGTGGCGTTGCGTCAACGGGCCATGCGAGCTGACCTGCAGTCTTTTCATGATGAGTCTGCACGTCTTCTCGCATGGCTCGTTGACCGCGTTGACCCACTGGGACAGCTCACCAGGGCTGGATTCCTCCGTTTCCTGGACCTTGTTCCGACCCCCTTCTCCACAGAACCCCCTATGCCCCAGTCGTCCTCCATGCCATCTTCCCACCCATGTGTCACCTGGGTGCCCTGTGGAGCTGCCTCCGACCGTGCGGCCAGGCTGGTGGAAAACAGATCCCTGCCACAGTCGGGAGTCGGACGTCCAGCAGGGGTGGCCACATCAACGACTGCACCCCAGCTGGAGGAGGATGTGCAGGCACCATCGGACAGGGCACATGGACAGCAGCAGCTGCAGCAGCAGGAGGCTGTAGGTGGGAGCCACGATAGCTCGGGGCCTTCAACATCGGAGGGGCAGGCATCGGTCGGAGGGCAGGAGGACCCTGGACGGGAAGTGTCTTCCGTGTGGCAGCGGTTGGGCCACGCCATAGATGCGGAGCGGCGGCAGGCGGAAGAGGCGCGGCTCACGATGGTCAGGGCGGATAATTCCATGCGGAGGGCCCTGAGGCAGGCCGAGTGCCTCGAGGCAATCCGCAGAGAGTTGGAGGTGAACATGTCGGCGTCCCTGTGGACCCTCGGGGCCATGGAACAGGACCGCCTCCGGGACATAGACGAGGTGTTCGATGATGCCCTGGCCCGGAACACCACTAAGTGAGCCGCTGGACTGGCCCGCCGCCATTGTATATAGTTATTTAGTGATAGGTTTCCTTTGCAGTTTAGTTTTCTTTGGAGTCGACGGACACCGCTCCACCTTTTGTATATAGTTCCATTTTAGCTAGGTTTTTTGGTAGGTTTCATTTCTTCTCTTGGGATGATGGACCCTGAATACTTTGTACATAGTTGGAGTTTGGATTTTGATATTTTTTTAACTATTAATATTTTTAGCCATGGAGCAATGGTTTTCTATTTCTTTTTTACCTTCATTTACTTTTCATGGACTTGAACTTTGGAAGATATTTTTTCGGATTGTCATTTATTGATTTCATTTTGAAAAGGGACAGCCTGCTTAATTTTTTACTTTTTTTACTTGTGTATTTTTGTTGATTTTGATTGCCATTGCTGTTGTTTTTAATACATTATTTGGATTTGTTCATTCTTCAATGTGTGGTTTCATCTCATTGTTTTCATGCATGTCATGATATGGGTTTTCAGGTTCACTTGCAACCATTGTGTGTGTGTGAGACACGTGTTGATTTACATTTTTTCCATTGGAGTAGTATCATGGGCACATGTAATACTTGGTTGTGTCTTTGGGCTGTGGTGGCTGGCCATGAGGCACATGCTTGAGGATTGTCAGGGCCTGTGGGCAGGGGGACATGAGTGGGTGCCTGGTGGAGGCTGCCCCTGCACTGCTGGGGGGTGGGGGTAGTGGGAGACATGAGTGGGGGCCTGGTGGAGGCTGCCCCTGCACTGCTGGGGGGTGGGGTGGTGGGAGAAATGGGTGGGGGCCTGGTGGAGGCTGCCCCTGCACTGCTGGGGGGTGGGGGTGCAGGGGGACATGAGTGGGGTCCTGGTGGAGGCTGCCCCTGGTGGCTGGGGGGTGGGGGTGATAGGAGACATGAGTGGGGGCCTGGTGGAGGGTGCCCCTGCACTGCTGGGGGGTGGGGGTGGTGGTAGACATGGGTGGGGGCCTGGTGGAGGCTGCCCCTGCACTGCTGGGGGGTGGGGTGGTGGGAGACATGGGTGGGGGCCTGGTGGAGGCTGCCCCTGGATGCTGGTGGTGGGGGTGGTGGTAGACATGGGTGGGGGCCTGGTGGAGGCTGCCCCTGCACTGCTGGGGTGTGGAGGTGGTGGGAGACATGGGTGGGGGCCTGGTGGAAGCTGCCCCTGGATGCTGGGGGGTGGGGGTGGTGGGAGACATGGGTGGGGGCCTGGTGGAGGCTGCCCCTGCACTGCTGGGTGGCGGGGGTGCAGGGGGACATGAGTGGGGGCCTGGTGGAGGCTGCCCCTGGTGGCTGGGGGGTAGGGGTGATAGGGGACATGAGTGGGGGCCTGGTGGAGGGTGCCCCTGCACTGCTGGGGGGTGGGGGTGGTGGTAGACATGGGTGGGGGCCTGGTGGAGGCTGCCCCTGGATGCTGGGGGGGTGGGGATGGTGGGAGACATGGGTGGGGGCCTGCTGGAGGCTGCCCCTGCACTGCTGGGGTGTGGGGGTGGTGGGAGACATGAGCGGGGGCCTGGTGGAGGGTGCCCCTGCACTGCTGGGGGTGGGGGTGGTGGTCGACATGGGTGGGGGCCTGGTGGAGGCTGCCCCTGGATGCTGGGGGATGGGGGTGGTGGGAGACATGGGTGGGGGCCTGGTGGAGGCTGCCCCTGCACTGCTAGGGGGTGGGGGTGGTGGGAGACATGGGTGGGGGCCTGGTGGAGGCTGCCCCTGGTGGCTGGGGGGTGGGGGTGATAGGGGACATGAGTGGGGGCCTGGTGGAGGGTGCCCCTGCACTGCTAGGGGGTGGGGGTGGTGGGAGACATGGGTGGGGGCCTGGTGGAGGCTGCCCCTGGATGCTGGGGGGTGGGGGTGGTGGGAGACATGGGTGGGGGCCTGGTGGAGGCTGCCCCTGGATGCTGGGGGGTGGGGGTGGTGGGAGACATGGGTGGGGGCCTGGTGGAGGCTGCCCCTGCACTGCTGGGGGGTGGGGGTGCAGGGGGACATGAGTGGGGGCCTGGTGGAGGCTGCCCCCGGTGGCTGGGGGTGGGGTGATAGGGGACATGAGTGGGGGCCTGGTGGAGGGTGCCCCTGCACTGCGGGGGGTGGGGGTGGTGGTAGACATGGGTGGGGGCCTGGTGGAGGCTGCCCCTGCACTGCTGGGGGGTGGGGGTGGTGGTAGACATGGGTGGGGGCCTGGTGGAGGCTGCCCCTGGTGGCTGGGGGGTGGAGGTGGTGGTAGACATGGGTGGGGGCCTGGTGGAGGCTGCCCCTGCACTGCTGGGGGGTGGGGGTGGTGGGAGACATGGGTGGGGGCCTGGTGGTGGCTGCCCCTGGATGCTGGGGGGTGGGGGTGGTGGGAGACATGAGTGGGGGCCTGGTGGAGGCTGCCCCTGGATGCTGGGGGGTGGGGGTGGTGGGAGACATGGGTGGGGGCCTGGTGGAGGCTGCCCCTGCACTGCTGGGGGGTGGGGGTGGTGGTAGACATGGGTGGGGGCCTGGTGGAGGCTGCCCCTGGTGGCTGGGGGGTGGGGGTGGTGGTAGACATGGGTGGGGGCCTGGTGGAGGCTGCCCCTGCACTGCTGGGGGGTTGGGGTGGTGGTAGACATGGGTGGGGGCCTGGTGGAGGCTGCCCCTGCACTGCTGGTGGGTGGGAGTGGTGGGAGACATGGGTGGGGGCCTGGTGGAGGCTGCCCCTGGATGCTGGGGGGTGGGGGTGGTGGGAGACATGGGTGGGGGCCTGGTGGAGGCTGCCCCTGGATGCTGGGGGGATGGGGGTGGTGGGAGACATGGGTGGGGGCCTGGTGGAGGCTGCCCCTGCACTGCTGGGGGGTGGGGGTGCAGGGGGACATGAGCAGGTGTGCAGGGTAGTCCCCTGTTTTGTGGGCTGCCTGCAGGGGCCGTGGAGGGTGTACAGGGAACACCTGTGAGGACCCACCCAGCCTAATCGCGTGTGTAACTTCCCACGCACCCCTGTAATACACGTACCCAGCCAAATCGCATGTGATAATTCCCACGCACCCCTGTAATACACGTTCCTGGCCAAATCGCGTGTGATAATTCCCGCGCACCCCTGTTATACACGTACCCAGCCAAATCGCATGTAAAACTTCCCGTGTACCCCTGTAATACACGTACCCAGCCAAATCGCGTGTGATAATTCCCGCGTACCCCTGTAATACACGTGCCCTGGCTAATCGCGTGTAAAACTTCACGCGTACCCCTGTAATACACGTACCCTGGCCAATCGTGTGTTAAACTTCCCGTGTACCCCTGTAATACACGTACCCTGGCTAATCGCATGTAAAACTTCCCGCGTACCCCTGATATGAACGTTACCCGCTTTGCGTTCCTTGTTTGGCAGCCCTGTAAACTGGTCCAGGGTTAGCACAGCCCTTTGCGATGATTTAGCGATTTTGATGGCTTTTCCTTGCGCGAGGGCGTTCTTGGGGGCGTTACTGGCGCTGCTGCAGGGTCGCTGCGATACTCTGCGCCACAGCTGGTTTGGGAGCCTAAAATCCATGAATACGCTGTGCGCGGAAATCGGTTTTAGCGCACGTGCCTGGCGCAGACAATCGCACGCGGACACTCTGCGCCAGCCGCTTGCGACACTTTTTCTCGAAATTCTATGAATTACCCTGATGGTTTATACTGACAGCGATGTTCATTGGCTTGTGCTTGCTGTTTTTGTATTTATACTTCAAGCTTATCCTGCTCTTGTCAGAAGAGATGATAGTCACACTTTTTTACAGGATACCAAAAAGGGCCCAGTGATAAGAAGGCTTCTCATTGCAATAATTGAGCAGGTTTTACAGGTGCAAGTATAAATACATTTGATGATTGTATTAAAGATGAGAAATATAGAAGCCAGCACAGTTCAAGAAAATGAATAAGTGCAACAAGTACCAGAATGGTGCAGAAAAGTAGATGCCTTTGTTTTTGTGCATAATATATGCCTGTATGATTAATCTCGTCTTTCTGTTCCACATTTTTCACAGTCTCTATCATTTTAGTACTTCTGCTGAGGTAGAGGTCCCTATGATTCTTCCTACTATGGGTACTTCCTTTGATATACTTCATGGATGGTACAAGGCTTCTAAAAGACACAGGAGAGATTCAGAGGAAGATAATGAGGGGATACATACCTATATAGATAATGCAGCACACTTTGGTAATAACATGTGGTATCAGCACATGAGAGAAGTAGGGGAAAAGACATCTAAGAAGAATTGATATGTCTGTGCTCTCATCCCCTGTGCCAAAAATACAGTACAAACTTTCAACTCCAGAGAAGTCCCAGAACACGATGCCAGGTGCCTCATTCATCTTGCAGCGTGTATAACCAGAGGACAATTTCAGGTAAGTTGGGCCACTTTACAGTGGCGATCAAAATGGTTGTTTACATTCCAAGATGATTATATCAAGACTACACAGATGGAAAAGGAACATGGGTGAGAGAGCAAGATGCTTGTGTGTCCTGCAGCAGGACATGAAGAGGTAGTCATTGAAGACATGAAGAGAATAGATTGCCCTGTTATAACAGAAATACCTGGATTGCCTGGATGTTTGGAACAAACTCAAGTCTTAGTCTATGGATGAGTGAAGTCCAAAAAGGGATGGGAAGGGCGTCTGATGTCCTGTGCAGCTCATCTACTGAAGCCAGAATATGTACAAGAGGTGCAGGGAGAGAACAATGGATGTTTGAAGTCATGGGCTAAATATTCCAAACTGCTGACATGGGTAGAAGATGAATCAGGTCCAATGGTTGTGATCCCATTGGCAAATGTGACATTGTGCTTCCGAAGAGAGGGAAATAAGCATGTGGGAGATAACAAAGACTGCAAAACTACAGTTGACGTTTCTAGGATGGGAGCAATGACAGCCTTTCTGAAGGATCGATATTGGGCTTATGTGGCCTAGGGCTTACATGAAGCTGCCCAAGGGTTGGGGAGAGACGTACTCCTTGCTCATCCATGTTCCAGCATTAGTGATTCCTCAGAGTGACCTGAACATTGGAGAATTTCCAAAAGCAGATGCCCATTTGAGAAAAAGAAGATCACTTGAATTTCTCAATCGAACCAGAAGAGGGAATTACTTCTCAGCTAAATCCATAGAAGCATATGACTCCATTCCTTATGTACACAGTTTGTTCAGCAAGACTGCTTCAATATTTATGACTATATTCATGCCTGGGATCCAGACAATGGCCAATGCCAAGTGGTAGCAAATTACGAGATGGTAGCTTCTGCAGACAATCAACACCACCATAAAGGGATTCAATGCTATCAAGGAAGAGCGGAGGGCTATATAACTGATGATCCTGCCAAACAGATATGTCCTTGACATGATCACAGCAATGGAAGGAGGAGTTTGCACCAAAATCAGGCCTTCATGTTGCAGATTCATACCTTCTCATGATGGATGAGAATGGGACCTTGACAGTGTCCATAACGTTGCTAACGAATCTGAATAACGAGATGGAAGACAAGACGGAGGACATTATAGATGTGAGTTGGTTTGCTTCCATATTCTCATGGATTCCACAGTGGATGGCAAACATCTTCAAGTTTCTTGGAGCAATATTGGTCGTGGTGATGTTTGGATTCTGTGTATTCAGTATAGTGATCGACCAATGCAAGAAAACGGCAAAGAAAGCAGTAGGAATGAAGATCATGAAAATACATAGAGGCCAGCATCGCAGTACCTGAAGGAACAAAGTTCTTGTATCCAAAGAATCATAAGAAGTACGTGGAATAATGGGTCTATTGTAATCCAATGGACAGTGCAACTTCATGGCCTGGAGTGTAGATGAACATGTCAAATCAGCTTTGGATTTTGAAGAAGCATTTCTTCAAGAGAAAATATCAGGATGTGGAGACCTTTGAAGAGGTGGTCGATGACTTCACCAGAGGGGGGAATGTAGAGGAGCAGCTACATGCTTCTGCAGGAAATCCTGCCCCCCTACCTCCTATATGTTAGAAGCCTGCAATCATGGCATGCTTGAAACCACCAGTTGTGACCAAGAAGGTACCCAGTGAGAAAGCCCTATCAAATGTATTCTTGAAGAGACAATAATCTGAGGGAGGAACTCCCTAAAGGAATATGAAAAGGGGCAAAAAGAGGAGCTCGTGACATCACAAGAGACGAGCGTGACGCCCTGACAATAATAGCTGAAGAGAATGCATGGATCTTGCAGAAACGGATGACGAGGTTAACACTTTTGTAAACCTTCATATGCAAAGAGAAGATTGCACGTGTGCGAAGCACTACAGAAAATGCAAGCCATTAAATAACTCTACAGATGCTGTAATACAAGTAGATTAAGTGATCATAGAATCTGGCTATATGTAGTGAATTGACTGCTGACAAATCCGCCATTGTATAGAAGCTGGACATCAGTGTAATAAATGTAGTAAGCTAGGACCCAAGGAGAGAAAGGCCGAGAACTGTGTCGCAGCAAGAATAAGATGAGATCATGGAAAGGAATGTCGAGGCTGTCTGGCCTGGTACCAAAGTTGAAGCAGCCAAGGCCGGTTATCTATTCTTGAAGGCAGTAATGATGTGAAGCTGAATCATCCCTTGTTAAGGTGCAAAGAAAGAACACCAAGCATGCCAAGTTTTATTCATTTAAGATATTTAAATGCTGCAAAATGGACCAATTCGTGGTCTCCTGTCACGTGAGCCAATGATGGAAATAGAGTTGTGTCCTAGAACAACGATAGTGCATGCTCGAACTCCCATATATTCCCAGAGACAAGAATACTTTGCAAGGCCAAGTTCAAAGACAATCTCCATGGCAGAAGGTATTGGTCATGTGAGATGTTGGGCTAATTGGGAGGGGAGGTAAAGTCAACTCCACCTCCTGGCACCTGGGTCTGAGCCTACGTGCTGCTAAGTGAACCGAATGTTCCAGACATGGCACGAGCATGCCAACCAATTATAGAGGGCTGTATAACGAAGGGCCTTATAGTTTGAAGACCAATGATATAGCATGTACCTAATAGTGTTGAAGATGACATGTTTTAGAGGTAGACATAAGTTGTCCACCTGACAGTTGATATCCAATCACAATCCCACCCCTCATAGAAAGTATACTTAGATGTCTCCTTGAACCTATCACAATCCCTCGTAGGTTTTTCTTATTTGCCACGTAGTATGACGTCACCTCTGATAAATTTTATGACTATAAATGTGTTTTTATGAGAAATGTACTGAGAGCTCGAGCGAACATCCGTTGATGCCCGTTGTAACTTCTTGTTTTAGATAATTGTTATTAAAACAGCACCTTTGCCATCTTCCTGAGTCGGTTTCATTATTTGGTGTCAGAGTTATTCTGCATCCCCATCCATTGCATGCACGATACCCAAAGGGCCATATGCTCAACCTCGTTTTAGTCTACATAAACCATGGTTTGCCTACAAACGTCCAAAAAATCCAAAGTACACTTTAATTCATACCTATGAAAAAACAAACAAGAAAGAGATGACTATAAGAAAATCTTTGGGCACTCAGGCCAGTCACTGGATATTTTAGATATGGCAATTACTAAGTGTGATGCTTCCCCCAAAACTTGAAACAAATTGGCCTGTATGGTCTAAATTGGGAATACATAGAAGCAGTTGGGTGATCTATGGTATCCAATATCCATGTAAATTGTTGTATATTGAAAAACAGTCACCAAAATCAGACAAAGGATCTGTGAGCACAGATCGTGGTTGAAAAATAAGGTACCAGATGAACCAAAAGTAGAATATTATGCAAAATATAACAAAAAACCAACTGATATGATATGGTTTTTGATTTAATTGGTTAAAGCCCATCTTCATAGTGGAGATAAAGCTCTAAGAAATAAGGAACTAAAAAGGATATACTGACTCAATACCACAGAAAACGGTTGAAACAGAAGTGTGTAGTGGAATGTATTTATTACATGAATGGCAGTTTCTTCATCGGATACACTCTGCATTTTAAAATATGAATAAATACACTTTCTCAGCACCTATTTTTCATGCAATTATTTGTAATTTGTAATTATTTTGTTTCACTTTATAAACAAAATCATAAAGTCTAGAGTGTTATGCATCCTGTTTTTCATACCTGTGCAATGATATGCCACTATAAACAAGATAAACCCAGGAACACCTTTTATATTTACACATTTATGTATGCCCAGTATTACATTTGTAAAACAAAAAACGTCCATTATTCCTTCCAATATGATGCCCGGTGGAGCCGTAAAACGTATTAGATATGCTTCCAGATAGCTTGCTGGATCTCACGGCAAGGCCTAAGTCACTTGCCATCATCTAAGCGAGGGTGTAAGCCAACGTGGCCAGTAGATGCACGACTGGGTTTTGGTCATCAATAGATTCCACTGGGCCAATTCTGAGGTGCATGCAAATGTAGGAAAGTGTTCTGCCGTGAAGGAGGAATACTTTCCTTACAAACATCATAATCTGGTAATCAAAGAATGTGGTGCAGGGACATGAAAGCCTCGGATTTTGCATGTGCCTGATTTATCATTTGACAACAGCCCTAGCAACCATCAGGAATGCAAGTCAGCCACATGGAGGGGATTCTCTTCCCAGCAGCACTGGTTTAGCATGTCTAAATAAGGAGTTAAATATAGCACTTGTGAGGTGCCGTTAAACTCTACTGCCCACGTTTTCCCTTTATAAACATTGCAGTACCACTTTTCTAGTTTAATGAAAGTTTAAGCAAACTTTCTTAAATTAGAAAAGTGGCTATTATTTCTAAAATACTTGAAATACCACTGGAGAATGCTTCCCCACAACAAGTGATTTTAGCAGCTTTTGCTGCTGGAAAGGACAAGATCTCTCCTCCAATACTTCCACCCACTTGAGAATGGTGGTGCTGGAAACTGGAGCGCAGAATGTTGTATTTCCACACTGTTTTTATTATGACCTCAGAATTGTCCCCCTCGGTGCATTCGGAACGAAGTCTGGGTCCACTGGAGAATGCTTCCCCACAACAAGTGATTTTAGCAGCTTTTGCTGCTGGAAAGGACAAGATCTCTCCTCCAATACTTCCACCCACTTGAGAATGGTGGTGCTGGAAACTGGAGCGCAGAATGTTGTATTTCCACACTGTTTTTATTATGACCTCAGAATTGTCCCCCTCGGTGCATTCGGAACGAAGTCTGGGTGCATCAGCCATCATTGCTAGTTCGGCCCTGCAAGCTTCCTGCTTAGCATGAAAATGTGTTTTGGTTCCACCAGCTAAAAGGATATATATATATATATATATATATATATATATATATATATATATATATATATATATATATATATATAAGCTGCCGTCAGGCTTGAATGCTCTCACTGGGAGAATTTTCCTTTTTTTAAACGCTGCAAAATGAAATCAAGGTTGTTTTACACATTACAACCGAAGTCGCAGTGTTTGCTATTGGCTTTCCATGTATTTTATATTAATGGAACACTTGTTGTGGAGTGCTGCTCGTTTGGACAGTTTTTGGTGGAGTTTTCTGTGGATGCCGTTCACATTTCAAATATATATATATATATAACCTTTTCCCCTCCACATGGAACCACTGGAATATTTAGTGATTCCTGTGTCATGGAGCGAGAGCTCAACAGTAAATCAGGTGAAGGCAGAGTAAATATACTTGTGTAATACATTTTGTGACAAAGAATCTATATAACTTCTTTTATTGTCTGCCTTAAAGCACTAATGGTCAAGATAGATTTTTCTGAATTGTATTATTTTGCATTTTGGGACTTCTAGCTTTCCATTGAGTATGTGGAAAATAATGGTACAGTTATATTATTTTGGTTTAACATTATCTTATAAGGATTTACATATTGTCATGTTGCTTTACCATGTAATTTGTGTATTTGGCAAGCAAACTCTTTATGAGAATATCATTGCAGGCCTTCACATAGAAAAATTAAACATGTGTACCAAGTAAAGTGTGGAAGGTATTTGGTCAAGTGCCTAAATTGCAGAGGGGGTTAAAATCCCTGCTTTCCTTTTTAGACAAAGTTTGTGATCCAAGACAAATAATGTAAACTCACTCTGGTTTAACAGAACAAATTTGAAGTTCTTTTAAGTGATTAAGTTCATACCCGTAAAATGGTGCTTATTTAATGGGGTTATAGACAAAATGCTGTACCCTGGTTGTCCTGTTAATGGGCCCCAAGGCTGTCATCTAGAATTGCATTTCTGGCGTACTGACCCTCCCTCCGTCTCATAGCGCTTGATTTGACAAGCAGATATATAGGCCCTGATTCATGGAATTATTTGCGCGTAAAAATCAGGGAATTGCACGCAAAATTGCACGCACGTTCCCGTTCGTCGATTCTTGGAACACAATGTGTGGGGCTTACCTGGGAATTTGGGGGAATCCGCGTTGGACCAACACGTCACTGCTACACTACGAATGCCTTGCATGAGACTCCAAGCGAAGAGCCAGTCGGGCCTGCGCAGCCACCTAAAAAGGGGGTGTAACTCATGCGATATTAGGTGATAGCAGGCGTAAACGTCAACACGCACATAAACAAATGGATAAAAAGCAGGCACAATCAACAAACGCACGTATACAGCCACAATATGTTGCAGCAGTTATCCTGGCACCCCGCAGGAGGAGGAGGATGGCCAGGGCCTGGATCTTCCACCCAAGACCAGCCTTTTTGGGATGCCTGATGACCAGGTCTATGGCAGATATAGCCCCCCATATCATCCTAGACCGGGTCACAGAGTGGGAAGATGACCTCACATCACACAGTCTGTGCTCCCAAGCACTGAGCTCCTTGTAAAAGGTGTTCATTGTACTGCATTTTTTGGCCACTGGCTCATTCCAGCAGACCACCGCCAGAGTGGGTGGTATTTCACATGCCACGCAGTGATGCTGCCTACACCAGGTGTTGGCAATAATGACAGCACGTGCTTCTGTGCACCAGCATATCTATACCTCCAGAACACCTGCTGAAACAAAGCAGTGGTACAGGATTTCTATGGGGTGGTGCTCTTCTCAAAAGTGCTAGGTGCCATTGATTTAAACCATGTTGCTCTACGTCCACCTCGAGCAACAGAGCACATTATGAAAGCAGGCATATGGTAGATGGTCTACTGGTCTACTGTTTGGTAGTCAACATATATTCTATAGGATGGTTCAGGTGATCTGGCTGCATTGAAATGTCTCTCTGGAACTGGCCTGTCCCACGCACATTGTTTCCTCTGCCATTAATCAATTTTGGAGCAATGGTAGTGTTTCACAACAGAATACCTCGTTTAAGTCAATTGAGAAAGGGATTCGTTGCTGTGAACAATGTCATAATGAAAGTGACTTTTGTTGTGTACGATCCTATACATTTACTATAACACACATTTTAAATAATTTGAGAAATCATTGATGAGGAAAACTCTGAAACAAATTCCTTGTGTATAAGGTGTGGGTAAGAGGACATGATACACAGTTCCCATTTCATTGATTCAGTTCTTTAATGCAGGACTGACCAACCCTCTGGATTTGGTGTGACAGTATAGGTAAGGGACAGCATGCTGCCCAGTGTTTTCTAGTTCCACAGGGGCTTCTTGGTATGTTGGACCCAGTCTTGTAGATGATGTCACTTCTTACATACCAGCAGTAACAATGTGCTTAGAGCAAGAGGCGAGGCAACATGATGCTCAGCATGGAACACAGGTGCCCTTCTAATTGGGTACTATGATAGTCTGTTTGGGTATGCCACTGAAGATGTGCATTTCTGAAACGCCGGACTCTCAAGGGTCCAAAAGAGAATGTTCACAGGATGACTGCTTTCAGGTATCTCTCCACTCTGCACTCTCATGTGATGTAGTGTTAGGTTCCTTTTTGAACATGTTCCTCCATCTGTCCTTCTCAGTGACTTTTGGCCTGTGGGGCTGAAATTGACGTCAGTGGTAGTGGTGACAAAGATGTCTTATTGTTCCTTTACTGCAAGAGGAAGGAACATACTAAACATATTGTTCATCATATTCTTCACCATCTATGTACTATTATAAAAATCAAACTCGCCGGGAAATGAAAGGACTGGCAGATGCAAAGAGTGATCCGTCTGAGGAACATTCTTCTTCTCTACTATATGCAATTGGACATGGCCCTAACATTCTGCAGATAGCTGAAAGTCAAATCTCTCCTCAAGCACACCACCTTCTTCCACAGAGTGAATTTCTGGCTCCTCTACTGGCAGCTTAACAAATCTCAGCAGAACATGAATGTGTAAGTTGGTCTTTTGAAGCATCGGAGGATGGGGTAATATATTAATACTTATGACAGTCTTAGATATTAGGGCAAGTGGGCCTTGGGTTGGCTGCAGTAAAGAGCCAGACACAGCCAACACAGTGACAACATGTGTAGTACTAACCTCCACAATCGGTATTGGAATGCTTGGTGCATGCAACACCATGGTGGATCAGATACTTGTGGTCTCTTGCAGTGATGCACGGTAACACACACAATTCATCCAAAACCATTCTAGCAGCAGCCTTTTCCACAGTAACCCATGGAGCAGTTATGCCACTTCATCCCCTCCTACATTTGGCCACTGAGAAGATATTATTTTTTATGTTGCTCTTTGACTCACACACCCTAGACAGCCCTCGTACATTATGTTTCCAAAGGCAGTGGCAAATACATCCAAGTGCTTGCATGAGCTAGGGTATGCCATGGTGTTTGTTTGTGTGAGTACTTGTTCAATCAGACACTTTTGCAAGTTAGTCCACAAAAATGTGGTGTAATATTGTTGGGAGGGACTCCCAGGTATGCCAGAGTATGACTGGGGGTCCGCTTGACTTCGAGGGCCCAACACCCTCCCCAGAATTAACGGAGGACTCAGTTAACGGCAAGTCCAAACTGCGGTTTATTGCAAATAAAACGAACAGTGATCAATCCAAGAAAACGGGAAGTCTCTGGTACATCACAGCTCCTCAAAGTGTGCGAGATGGTTTTGTATAACTTATGCGTCATCACCTGGGCACTTCTCCAAAAAACCTATCAGTGTCAAGGATTGGCTATCGAGAACACTAGTACCTATATGGGTGCCTATAGATGTTATTCTACTGGCTCTTGCATGTCATGTGGCTGGCCTGTCCCATCCCCAAAAACTATCTATTACACTGATGCAGAATACTGGGCTTGCCATTGGGTCATACCACTTTGCCATCTGTCCTTTACCTTCTAAGCTGTGATTGGTTAGAACTGATACCCCTAAGTCTGGGACTTGATCAAGTTCTCAGCTCACTGTGCACCTTTTCAAGGTGATGTGAATAATTATGTGTCTCTATTGTAACTTGTTTCTACCACCTTAGCCTATGAGACTATGCTCCTCACGTCGCAACACTTGTTGCATTTTGCATATGGTTTTCTGGGATCGGCTCTGTGTGCTGTGTATTTTGTAATCCAAGAGAGGATTCCTCTCCTCGGTGACAACAATTGCTCCTAATACCATTCTTTGTGTTCTCTCACTGCTATTTCACAACCACACTAATGCACAGAAATCCACCAACCAACAGGGCAGTCAGTACCTCAGGTATTTTATTATGTTCTCTCTGCTAAATGAAAATTGAAAACATGAGCATTTTTGGGTACTCCGATCTCTGCCTCATGACATATAGAAACAAGCCATTTTGAGTACCTGATGAAATTCAACAAGCACTAAAGCACGGGAAAATGTTTTGGTGCGGTTTTTATTAAGCTTGTTCACCATCAACATCATCTAATTTTATATTGCTGAGAGTTTCAGCTGCAATAATTTACTGTGGTGTATCTTCATGCTCCACGATATTACCTACTTTCTTGCACTTTTAAACATTGAATCTAAATAATTGCTTTAGAAAATACAAATTTGCAGCTAAAGAGAACGTCTTACTCAAGCAATATTATTGGAATATCTTTGTTGTGTAATATTAAATAAAATCCTCTGCAAATTATTACATGTTTGGCTTAATCGTTGTCCAGAAAAGGTTATATTGTCACTGGATCAATTGGTGGCTTCATGTTTTCTCCAAAAATCCCATCTTTTCAAATATGTATTGTTGGTTTACTTTCAGCCAAAATAGAAGAATGACAAATAATGTATCTTTCTATTGGTCAGTGTTTTCAATGCTGCAGATGAAAACTGTAAATATTCAAGAACAGGTGGAATACAATTCATTGGATTTCTGCCTTCGGAGGATATTATAGCAGTATTACAAGATGCAAGTTCACAAGCATTTCCTATGACCTGTCAACAATGTATTTGAGAATGTTGGCCCATTGCATTCATTATAGATGAGATTTATTTAATTTGGATTGAATCCTTCACGTAATGTTCAATTGTGTCCACTCCTTCATAAACACTGCAGACAGTAGTGCAACATCTAGTGTTGAATAGGTTGCATTTCGTTCCTCAAAACAATAGGCTGTGAAAGAGGTGTAGGCAACATATTTACCTTGTGACCCTCTTGCACAAATGAAGATCCATTGTTGCAATAGTTTTAGAATATTCACCTTGCTGAAAGTCAGAGGGCAGTCACCCTACCTGCCCTCTTCCCTGCCTTGTGTCCAAAGCCCAGTCAGTCACATTCAAAGAGGTAATGTGGGTTGAAAATACAGCCCCAGAGTGACAGAGACTGAGAGGCTATGCAAGTCCCTATTGTGAGAATAAAGCTGGCTGATGTTGAAACCCACTGGAATACATAGGCCAGTTTAAACATTGATGTCTGACATAAGGCTTAGTGAAGGAACAACAACTGGCCTAGTTCAATTCTCCCAAAATGGACAGGCCCTCAGGAGAAGGAAAATGTGCCTGAAAAATAAAAACTACTGGATGTGCCCAGTGCATGGAGAATACAATGGCTGAAATGATATTTTCATAAAATATGAAAAGCTACAACTTCACTTAAGGGGACTAATAGCAGTGTGTTACATTGACTTAAAGGCAGCACACGACAGTGATTCAGAACTTTAAAGTGAAGCCAATCACTTTGCATTTGTCACAAATAAAAACACTTACTTTCATCATGCAAAATGGCCTGATTTAAAAAGAGAGGCCTATTGTTCTTGTAGTAGTGAACACTGGACTGCAATGTTAATTGTGGCCAATGGGTGAATAATACCAAAACTTCTATCTGTTCAAATACGGTATTAAGGAAAGATTGTAGTTGCGAACAGCAGGCCCAGATGCAGAACTATATGTTACATGTAAGCACATCTTGCCAATTTAAAAGGCTATTCTGTCAGAATTATGGATGCATCTTGTGTCTTCCCACTGGACTGAAACTGTGACCTCAAGACCTTTGGCGGAGGCCCACTAGGAAAACAGGCCTGGTCTTCAGCTTAAAAAGTAAAGAAATATAAAGAGTAGATCAGAATTGCGGAGTATCCCGATGAAAAGGGCAGCAAAAATGACCTTAACGGTCAGGCCTCCCCATTAACTGTGCATTAGCTTCGAACAGAGACCTTAGAAGACACTTAATGGCAGGGCGGAATAACATGAGCCAGGCATCCATGTCATCTGACTGGGGAGAAATGAAACTTATGAGGAGGGGGAGCTGGATTTGAAACTCAGAAACTCAGGGGTCCATGCAATGCATTGCCTTTGGTTAACATGGTCCTGCTTTTTCTTTTATAAAAAGAGAATTGTGCGCCAGTTCAATGTGAATATTAAACATGTGTGATGTACAGAATTTGAGTAAGAAAGAAAATCATGATTCTAATCTTCTCATAATTCCAAGGAACTGTACATTTGGGGAGGTGATATACTGTGAAATTCATGTTTGAATTGTGAAGTGGAATATTTTTCACTATTTCGTCTCAGGAGCAAATCACGAAAAAAATAGCTCCTCCCAGGAATGGTGTGCCGAAGTGAAATTAGTATTTCCGGATTCACCCTAAAATGGAGAATTCAAAAATATATGTGTTCATACAGTTATCTGAAAGATAAAGATAGTTGCCATGTAGGGAGATTTT
Source organism: Ambystoma mexicanum (assembly GCF_040938575.1). Taxonomy (NCBI): domain Eukaryota; kingdom Metazoa; phylum Chordata; class Amphibia; order Caudata; family Ambystomatidae; genus Ambystoma; species Ambystoma mexicanum. The sequence goes on along the minus strand of NC_090930.1, from coordinate 494,163,747 downwards.
AAGAAAATCAAAATGATAACCCAACATGTAATTTTGGAATGATGCATTTTTCGCTTCCCTTCTCTCTCCATAATCCACACCTCCCAACTCCTTGTCCTATCAGCAGGCAGTGGACAGAATTGGTGGGAGGGGGAGTGAGTGAGGTAGCCAATCCCTATCATCGGAATATTGATAATGTGTAAGTGTCATCAGCACTATATAATATCAATTTCCTATCTGCGAGAGGATTCTCTAGCGAGGAACAACTAACCTGAGAGGCAAGGAGAGCTATCAAACCACTGGGGTACCACCTTACCAGGAGAAAAGCTGTCCACCTGGAGAGGCCCTAAACCTTGCAGGGTAGACAGAAACAGGGAAACGTAGAACCTAACCAGGCCTGACATTGTAGGAGTCAGAGGAGGACTCGGTGCTGGTGACAATACTTGACAGAAGCCTTTGACCAGTTCTGTGGTTTCCCATGATGAGCCCTGCTGTTTTCCTTAGTGCCCAATAACCAACGTCTCCCATGTAAGTAGATTGATTCAGATGACAACAAAAGTGTGGGGGGAATTCTTCCAGCCTTCCTTCTTGCAAAGTGGGTATGGGGGGGAAAACTGTGTAGACCCTTAGCACATTTATTAAAGTTAATTCAATTAATTCCCCTATAGAACAGATCACAGGATGACATTTTTTACAATTCAACACTAACACATTTCAAGTGTGTTACAGCCATTATAGTCAATAAAGTAATTGGGTGACCCTATTTTCCTGTAGCCCCTGACTTCCTTACAGAAGATGGGTGTCCTTAATCCCAAAATAAGAATCCCTAAAAATCTGCCTTTCAAGTGAATGTAGTGTGTGCAAAATGAATGTTCCCGTTTACTCCAATTTATTCCCAAATCAGAAGCCCAAAGCCCTGTATTTCATCTGAATGAGTGTTGAAAAACGATTTTCCCATTGGGTTTATTTCCCAAACCCTGTATTTCCAATAAAACGCCAAAACAATGTTCCGATTGAGTAATTTCCCAAACCCTGCCTTTCTAATGAAAAGCCAAACTATTTCCCCACTGTATTCCCACTCCTTGTACCTTGCCTTGAAACCAAAGGGTTCATATCTTATTGATGCCTGAGGGTGGGGGTTGCTGGGAGAAAAAAGCATAGGGATAAACTAAGCAAAAAAGATGTGTATTTTAAAAGTGTTCTATCGGTTAATTTGCAAAGAAATCTGATGTAGGTTGTGACTGCAAATCTTTAAATTCTACCTTTGTTGTTGTAGTAACTGAAGCTCTATTAGAAATACATGTCCATCAATTGATGCAAGTAAATTAAGTTGTGATATTGTATTGTGCCACAGAGTTGGTGGCTGTTGCCCTTGTGATTGATTTATTATTCACTGTAGTAAAATTTAAATTTATGGTTAAGTTGCTGTTTCCATAGGAAGAGCACTTTTTGGGCGGCTTATAACTCGGCTCCTCCTGGACGAATCCTTACCAAAGTATGTGGGCTACTCTGAATTTTTTTCCAAAGTTTGGTAAGGATTCGTCCAGGGGGGGAAAAGTTATAGAGGGGGGGGTCCCAAAACGTCTTTTTTTCCCATAGACTGAATAGGGCAAAAACTTTGCGCACGGCTACAGGTCAAACCACTGGATGGATTGTCACCAATTTTGTGGCAGGGGCAGGGGCTTGTTCCCCAAAGTGTGCTTTTGTAAATTTTGTGAGAAATCGTCCTGTAGTTTCCTTTAAAATGATAAAAAAGTAGCACTCTAAGAATTAGTGATATCTATGTCCGCTCCGCGGTCCCACTTCCCTGTTCACTCAGTGGCGAAGATTTCTATTAGCTAATCTATGGCATGCTGTACGTCAAGATGTTGCGCTTTCACCGATTGGTTCTGCCGCAGTGTCAAGTGCGTAGCATTCTTTTGATACGGCCGCCATGGTCATTTATTTTTTGTGTTGTGCGCCGAAATCCCCGCAAACAAACCCTTATGGAACACTGTGTCAAAAGGTAAGCATTACTTAAATGTGCCAGTAGAAAGTGAAACAGTGCTTTATTCTTCTTACCACTATTGTACCATACAGTGAAACTTGGTAGGCAATGTATGACAAGTCCTTACTGCGTCTATGTAAGAAGCCACCACCAAAAGTACTGCAGTTAGACTGGCGTCTTATATTTTGGAATCTGAAGCAGCCACCTGCACGGTTTCGTAAACAGAGCGCGTCTGCGCGTGGTCGGGAGTAACAGTTCTCATGATTGACTGCTGATATGTTGTAGAAAAATGAGAATGTATTTGCGCTCAGAGTGAAGGTCAGTTCATTTTATTTCATTTTTTCAGTAGGCGCTCAGTATGGTCATACCAAACCTCACAAGGGTCAATTGTTTTTCGACCTTGACGTACAGGGAACGGAGACAGAAAGAATGTAGGGAGTCACAGTTTGTGAAACATTCCTTTTGATAAGTTATGCTTCGAAAAGGTTTGTGAAGCACATGAAATATCAGTTCCCGAGGACATCTTCTTGCAAACAACTGCTGTGTGACTGCGTAGGCCAAAATGGAGGTGGTGCATTTCATGTAAGCCTATTTTTCAGGCCTGTACACCAAACTGCCATTATTTACTTAGTCTGAAAAAAAAATGATTACTAGTAATGCATTTGGAAGTTTGTGTGCCGTTGACATTTCAGATGGCACATTACCGCCGTCTGTACGATGTCACTACAATTTCCACTATTACCTACGAAATGTATGTGGCATTGATATTCTTTTACATATTATGCAGATTGTACATTGTTGCCGTTTGTAGGGAGTTAGTACATTTCCCCATATAACATTAATTGTTTATAGAAATGTTATGTGTTACACCTTACATTTCCGCAAAAGCTTCGTATTGATAGATCTTTTTTGTCATTTTCCCCTCAACTACTTCCTTCCGTATTGAGAATGTCATGGATTGCAGCGTCCGAGTGATGGTTTTTTTTAATCGTCAAGTGCAGCTATTCGTCACCGGTTGTATGTGCGTCATCATTGAATGGGGTGACCGCATCAGACCTCTATGTCCATACGCAGTTGTAGCAGTAAGAAGCAACATACCATCCTTTCTGGTATCATAGTTTGCAGCCATTCACGTCACCTTGTAAATCACTGTGACAGGAATACGCCTACTGAGTCAACAACGCATAATTTCTGTGTGGTTAAACAACAACGTCACCATTGCCACTAACATTACAAGTAACATACCATACTTTCTGATTGACTACATCACAGCGATTGACGCCATCTTGTTAATGAATGTGAGAGAAAACCGACTACTGTGTTGCCACTGCATACTGTGTGTGTGATAAAAACTCTGGCGCCAAAGCATGGTGACTGTGTGGGAAAACATCAACGTGACTGTCAAAATTAACATTTTCATTGTGCAGCAGAGACACAAACTTCCATTTCTTTGCAACTGAGAAAAGGGTGATGATTTAGCACTGTGTATTGTGAAATAAAAGTACCTTACTACTTTTTACATGTTAGTGTGTTGTTTACCCATTTCATATTTCCCTTCACAATGTGCCATGCTACGTTGCAGGTTGTAGTATGTTCTTTAATAGGTGTCATATCACGGTACGTAAGTCTTTATGGAATCATTTGTTTACGCTGACAAGTTACGTTATCCAGAACGCTATTGCATACCACTTGCTTTGGCAATGTAAGGCTCAGGGCCATCTATTATGCTTTTGTGCCGTTAGGGTACTTTCTGTTACCCAGATGCCCCAATTACCAAGAGCAGTTCTGCATGAAGACGCTATCTTGTCATATTTGGTATCTTTCTAAAAGTGGAAAAATGAGATCAGGTGCAGTGAAAGTATTTGCTGTACAGAACGTTTCAAAAGCAATGCTTCCTTATACCTTCTCACTACACATTTCTTCACCCATTTCACCTTGTGACACTTACACAAAAATATGTGCACAGGTCAGTGGTAATGGTGTTGCTTGCAATATTTCTGCCATTAGTGCACTTCACTTCACAGGGTTTATTGTGATTTTGTCCACACATTAGAAGATTACTTCTTTGCCTTCTGTACGCACATTTTTGCCAAACATATTCCCTGTATTTTCCACACATTTATGGAAAGGTCATTGCGCACGAAAAACACCTTTGTGGTTTACATGTGGTAGTGTTTTCATACTTCACAAGTGTCGTCATGCACATAAGAAATCAACGGTACGCCTTTCGTCTGAGAAGGGTACGCTGTAGGTATGCTTACTGACCACAATGTCGGGGAGTTAAATACTGCCATTTACTGGTTAGGACAAAACATTGCATTGCAGTCGCCATGTCCACCAGGCACTGGCTTTCTGTAAAGGTGTTGCTGATAACCACACATTTTAGAATGAATACAAATCTTGTTCGCCCACTACGGTCACACGTTTTCCTTTTTCACTTTCTGGCAGCTGTAATGGAAAGTGGCAAAAGACTTTCTATGCAACGGCCGCCTTCCCTTTCCATGGTGGCCATCTTGGAAAAGGATTTATTTTCTTCAAACGGGAACGCCGGAGGCGTTCCGGTTGAAGATAAAAAAATCCTTTTTTTTGGTGCAATGGGTTAGTGCCGTAAAATCTGTATTGGTAATGGCATTCAGCCCCCATTTTTTAGGGTGCAATGGGGTTTACTGATTCAAAGACCTCGGTATGCACTCTTGCTTCTATTGTGGTGCAAACTTGCCCTGTTGAGTTGTGAACGGGAATTGTTTCAGTTACAAGTTCGTATAACAATATACAATGTCCTTCCGCACTATCAACGACTCACCCATATTATTGTGAAGTGTGTATGAGTTCTGCACCATGTGGCCATGCTGTGCTACAGCATATGCTACTGTGCAATCCGTAGAAAGATGGGCAGTGAAGTCAAATGTTGCTTTACCGTATGCTTATGTGTTACTATTGGAATCCTTATAAATACTCAATAAAAATGTTGGTCAATTTATGTTATGAATCTCTTACAGTACTGCCAACCTATGCAAATCATTCAAAAAACGTTTCTCAAAGGGACATTATGGTTACGTTGCACTACTAAAAACGTCCAAAATTCACTACAAAAAAAACTTTGTTAAAGGGACGTTATGGTTAAGTTGCCCTATTAAAAACCTATGCCATTCTGTACAAAAACTTTGTAAAAAGGGACGTTATGATTACAAGTAAAATCTAAAAACCCCTGAAATTCGGGAGTTATGGTATGCTAATCACCCATTTTTCCCATCAGCACTCTCCACTGCTACCACTACCACCCTGAACATAAAAGATGCCACCACACATGTCATTGATGCCATCACTGACGCCATCACATCTTTAGCCCCTTTCTTTTATGTCAGCTAAGCAACCATAACTCGCGCCACCACCATGCACTGCTAAGACTAACACCCAGGATATCAAAGATGACATGACATTTTACATGTTATCATAACGTCCTTTTTTACAAAGTTTTTGTACAGAATGGCATAGGTTTTTAATAGGGCAACTTAACCATAACGTCCATTTAACAAAGTTTTTTTGTATTATATATATATATATATATATATATATATATATATATATATATATATATATATATATATATATATATATACACCAGCCTGGTTCCTAGCTTATTGGTGATACAGAGGGTATCTGCTGAATGGTAATATATAGGTTGGAGGCCTCACTAAAGTTGACTCTGCTGATAACTTTGTTGTGCGCCACCTTGCTTGGTGGGTTTGGGGGGGGGGCAAAGGAACTCCCTGGGTTGAGAATGTCTGTCCAATAAAGCGTGACAGTAGGGTGTTGTTGGAGAATGTTTGTCTCCACAGCTTTCTCAACCATCTTGGAGGGGTTAGCTCCCCAACTGATTCGCATCTGACAGCACAAGCAGTACATGGCAGCATACTGCATAATTCAGATGCTCTGTGACTCCACAAATAAAGCCACAACCACAAGACTACCCATAACAATTTGCTGTGGTTTTGCTGGTGGCAACAACGTTGTGCTGGTGTATGGTGCCACTAGTATAGGATGCACTGAGGGCAGAGGGCATTGGAAAAGCACAGAGGATGGGCATACCAATGACTGCTTGTGCCGCTGTGTCTCTTTCTCCTCCTGTGGTAGTGACAAACACCCCTTTGCCAGCCCCGATTCATTTCTTATTCACAAGGCATCCCCCAGTGGCTCTACCACCTCAGACAACAACTGCTCTGGGTGTGAGCATGTAGCATCTACCCCCACAACCACAGTAGACAGAACTATGTCCTTCAAGGTATGGCATTGCCACTTAACATCCTTGTCCTCCAAAAAGTGAACATACTCTTCCTCCTCCACCTCCCTATCCAAACACAATGCCCAGTCCCATTATAAGATTTCAATTCCTAAGAAAGTACTCACACTAAAAAGAAAAAAGACAGTGTTTGTCTATGACAAACACATTGAGTGAAATGAGACTCACACAGACAATTTGAAAGGGTTTTCTGGTGCACAGGGATGTGACAAAAACTTTGTTAAATGGACAAAAACACAAGAAGGATTCTCTGATTCACACACACACATGTCTTATTTAGGTGTCGCATAAAGACCCAGCAATACAAAAGAGAACATTTTTATTTTTTTATTTTTTTATTTTTGGGTAAAGTTTTTGGGTAAAGGGCAAAGGACGAAAAGTAACTGGAAGAAATGAAGGCATAGTAGGACAAATAGACAGCCAAATGGGATAAGGGATATAAAGGGAACCTTTTTCTGCTTTTTAAATGGAGGACATGACAGGGGAAACCTTTTTGAGTGATTGTAAACTTTTTGTGATGACAGGATATGGGTAAAAAAAATCAAAGATGACAAAGGGGGCCTAGTAAGCACACGTGTAGACCAAAGAGTGCAAATAGGGACCAAGATGCAACATCAAACTAATACAATGGCAACAAAACACCAAAGTACACAAAACTCTTCTAAAACACAGGTTGTGGGCCTGTCCTGCACATGCTTGCTCTTATAGCCTAACAAAACACACCAAAAGAAGGTGGACGTGAGCTGGGCCTTTCGTAGGTCCACCAAACCACCCCAGAGGCCTGCAAATACCCTGAAAGAATTGCCAGCTCTGATTCGCACAATGCAGGGAAGTGTGGCAAGTCCTGCAATATGTTGAGGGTCCATTGAACCCTGGCCTGGTCCACTCCCGATGGCCGCCATGGAAAGGGAAAACGGACTAGGTTTTCCCTTTCCCGACGGCCATTTTTTTCACCTTTTTATAAAAAAATGCCATTAGTACCCCGGTCTAACGGGCCGGGGTACTAATGGCTATAAGACCCTCGGTGGCGAGCCAGTACCGCCCACGTAAGTTCGGCTCCGGGGGCATTACCTGGGGCGGTATTGGCCTGCCGCCTCGGATCTTATTGCCATATTATTTTATGTATGCTTTCTGTTCACGTTGAGAATGCTTTCATAACCTTTCATGACCATAACGTGCTTTTTACTGCTTTGTAATTTTGTTCCTCTTAGAATGCAGTGCCCTCTAGGATATAGCTGCACTGGTCCCCTGCCTCCCTTATTGTTTCGTCCTCAAGTCCAGTATGTTGCATTTCTTTTTCGGGGGCAGCACCTACCATGGGATCTCTTTTTAATGCTTCTAGACAGACACATTTTATTGTGTTGCTTATCACTTTGTTTGGTAAGATTCCACTTATCCCCCAGTATCAGTGGCATACATGTTTCCCGCCTGTAGACAAACGCTGTTAATTCATCTTGAGATTGTGATTGTACATCAGACTCCTGCTTTGTCTGTGCTGTACGACCTTCTCAAATTATTGTTCCTCATTTGCATGAGCTCACTCCCTTATGTTTAAATTATGCATTTCCCTGAATATGCACTTTTGCATAATCTGTCATGTTACAAATACAATATGAATCTAAAGTAATTTCCCTCCAGTTTAATTAGGGATCATTTAATATTAACACCAATATATATACACACACATATTTATTTATTTATTTTTTATTAGCATATTTATAGTTTACATTTAAACTTTAATTTATGCAATTTACTAAAAAAGAAAACAAACTTCCATTGAATTGCTACCAAGATAAAAAGTATATAAAATCAGAGAAGAGGAGAAAAAAAAGAAGAAAAAAAATATATTTAGTCTTGTTTGCTGATTCTGCTGAAGATAAACATTAACTTGTTTTAGTTTTTTTGTTTATATTACTCCAATACCTTTTTTTTTTCATTTTCTTTTTAGAATAGGCAATCATACATAAAGGATTATTAGCCCAGACACGCAATGGCTGCATTGAAATGAGTGTGAATGCGGACAGAAAAAGAAAAGCGAAGGAGAGTTGGGAAGAGAAAGAGAGAAAAGGGGGTCATTATGAGAGAGACAGTAAATTGGACAAAGAGAGAGGGAAAAAGAGGGGGGCTGTGAGATGGGCAAAACTGGAAAGAGAAGAAAGGAAAAAGATATATCCCCATAAGAAACATCTATAACGATGTCACGATGAAACTACCGATCGGAACAAAACTTGTCCAAATGAAGCCAGCAGGTTATTGCTGAAACAAATGTAAAAAATGAGAAAAGTATTCATAAACACCTAAAGAATTGGGGCATGAATCATAAATTGAATTTAAAGAAAAAGAAAATACAAGTGGCGCATTCATTACGTGTAAGTGGTCTACTGTATGTGAAACGCATTCTGTATCGTCTCTTGTAATTCCGCATAATACCAGATGTGCAAAGAAGCAACAGATACTTTCTTTAGGGGAAAATATGAAGGCACCATGCCATTTAAGATTCCTGGAACACCAGAGTAGTTGGTGTCTTTGAAACTGACCAGACTGGTGAGAACATCAAAAGTCAACAAAGCGGCCAATATAAGTCTCAAAATATAAAACAAAACCAAAAAGAGAATAAGAAACAGTACAGAAAAGCGTTTTAACCTACATTTCAGACACATAGCACTAGTGGAAATGTAATTAGCACCTTGGTAATAATTCCCTGAGTACACAAAACATGATTTCAACTCATTTCACACAATGTCAAAAGATACGGATTAGGTATTGCAAACATGAATTTCAAGAATGTTTTTTGTCCTAATGATAATTGCACTTGCAGTGCTGCAAACATTCTGTAATACTTTGCATCAGTGCAAGTGCAATAAGTACTAGGACAGAAATTGTCCTACTGCAAAAAAACAATACCTTTTGATGCATTTTTGCACTAGGGTAAAGGAACAAGATAAATATATATATATGTATGTATATATATATATATATATATATATATATATATATATATATATATATATATATATATATATATTGCTGTATTATGTTTTGGCTTAGTACTAATTGGACTTTCAACAGTGCAAATTGTATTAAAATAAATATGCATTTTATAAATGTATAATGGCAACATTCCGAAAATTAGGTGCTATTTGCCTTTTCAGCTTTGATTTCCCGAGAGTGTGGCAGAAAAATTAATATATTGGCAATAACACCTTGTAAACTGCCTATTAGAAAAAAAGAATATATATAGAATGAAAAAGATTTCTTGTTACTGTTCCTTTCCTTTTAACATCGCTGCAATGCTGCATATTTTGGTCATTCCATTCAAGTCGCACACGCTTTCCCTTCATTTTTATGGCGGAGAGAAGGTGTGGATCATAATTTACTTTCCCGCCTCTCCCTTTCTCTCTGCCCCCTTTTTCTCTGCCATACAAATATGACAGGATTTGTGGCAGCAAGGATTTTCATGCTGGAGCAAATGCTGTGGCATTACATGGAGTCAGCCGCTTAAAAGACAGAGGACTACATAGGAATCCATTGTAAATGCTGCCGGCCAGGCAGACATGGAAGGTGGTGTTTACTTCATTTGCATGGAGGAGTGCAAAAGAATGGTGTACTCTGCCTTTTTACCCCCCCCCCCCTTTTGCTCCCCACTGTGCAAATGAGGAAAATAAGGCAGCAGGAACATGAAAGTGTAAACATAACAGGTCCCACCACCATTTTACGGGGAACTAAACAATGACCTCAATTGTGTTGCTACTGCAAGCTTTTGTAGTTTACAAACTGCCATAAGGTCTGACCTTGCTGAATTGTTAGATGACTGGAGTCCATTAACTGTCTCGTCCAGTGCTAGTCGTCATGTGCTGTATTACAGACACTTTGCATTGGTGCAAGTGTAGTTAGCAGTAGGGTAAACAATTAACCAAGTCTAACTTTGAAATAGTGGGGGGACTTGGACAATCTTTCGTATCGTGCAAACATGCATTCAAATAATACGCTTTTTGCACTTAGACTTTTTTTTCCCTTTGTGCAAATTGCATTTTCACCGGTGCAAATGTTTCGTAATAGCGTCCATAATTTACCTAATAATTGTGTGGAAACTGGAATATTTACTTACACATTCCATAACAATTTTGCTTAAAGTGGGAATTACAAGCATGAGAACGAGTGTTTGCTGTGATTGGTTCAGTTGTTTTTAAATTGCAGAGAAAAAAAAAACATTGCAACCTATTGTGTTTTTTAAAACCAGAACGCCACATGGTTTGCCCTTACACAGAATTCATTTTGTACACGTAGAACGCGTGCAAATGTATTCACTGGTGCATGAATTTACATTCTCAAATAGCCATTTCCTTATCTCATTGACCATGAAGGGGAATGGAACGTTTTATGTCAGAATCAGATTGGAAGAAAAATACACATTAAGAGGTTCTGCATTTTTAGGGCGTTTTACAACAGATTTTGTCAGGTCCCAATATATTAATGACTCATTTTTATTTCAAAGGGATAACAGCGGACCACCTTGAAAAGAACATCTGCAGAACATTTAAAACAAATATAAACACTGCTCTTATGCGATTAACTGTAAGGATTGTGTTAAAGGAACAGCGTTTTTAAATGATGCAGCCATCTACAAGGGTATTCATGATCAAATGAAACTACATGTTAAAACGTAAAATGACTCTTATGCCTATAAATCTGGTACAACTCTGATGAACGGTTCTCGGGTCATAAAGAATAGCGTTAGAAATCTAATGGTACATCTTAATAATGCAGGCATGTTCTTACTATACCTGTAGCTTATTTGATATATATTGTTGTTCCTGCTTTTCCTCGAGAAATGTGTGATCATAAGTTGGCTATAATCCTTTAAGGAGGGATACTTATTTTTTGAAGCGTACATGAGTATTCATTCTACCATGCCTTTCTTTCATGCTGATATCAAACAGTAGAGAACAGAGGTAGCCGTTTTAGGCTATGGCATGCCCCTTTATCATTGGAGGGCTTGGATGTTCTTTTACTGTGTGTTGGGAAGCCAAATACACAGATGCAGGTACGATTTTGGCTTCAGTTATTTATTAAGTTCAAATGGGAAAGAAGACCCCCAACAACACAGAGGCCCCCTTGCTATTCAAAGGACTCATTCAACTGACAAACTTAGAACATTATTAACAGAACAGACCAAAACACAGTCTACGACCTCATAAGAACTTTGAGGCTGCTAGCGCTCCATGCTGCTTTACTCCTTTGCATCTCATAGCACAAACTCCAGATTAATAACATCATAACACATCTTTCTCTTTTTCATAAACTCCTTTTCTTCCTCTGACTATCGTTCTTTATACATAACCTCTTTTCACTGTAGCAATTCGGTTCTTATTCCAAACTTGTCCAACAGTCACGCGCACAGCACCCTTCAGTACAGCGACCACCTTGACCGGATCTGAGTACAGCAAATCACCCTTTTTTCTAACCACTCCTTTTTTGATCCTTACCCAGTCACCACACTCCACACACAATTCCTTTCTGTCTCTCCTTTTATTTTCTCGCATAACCCATTCACTCTTCTTCTTTTTGAGAACCTTCCTCACCTCATCAATCACCAAATCCGATTCCCTGCTCCTCCCTAGCCACGGAGGACACGTCATGGAGTAAGGTTTTCGACCCCTCATGAGTTCAAATGGGCACAGACCAGTAGTGGCGTGAGGTGCCATGCGCAATGCCCACATCCTATTTTGGATGCACATCAATTTATGAAATCCACACTCTTCCCCCATGCGAATGCTTTCCTTTACGCACCTGTTCAACCTTTCAACAACTCCATTGGTCTCAGGATGGTAAAGTGCTGCTTTCTTATGGCTCACACCACATTTTTTTAAATATTTTGGAAAACACCCACCAGTAAATTGCGTACCATTGTCAGTAAGTACACTTTCTGGGAGACCTTCACCTGCAAAGATTTCCTGTAACACCTTGACCATGCTTTCTCCCGAGATCTCTCTCACAATTCTGAAATCTGCCCACCTGGAGAACAAATCAACAACTAGCACTATGAATTTCCCCCAACCATATCCAAGATCAACGGGTCCTAGTATGTCCATAGCTACATCACTCCAAATTTTTAATGGAACACCTACATCAATCAATGGCTGCTTTTTAGCCTCGACACCCTTCCCACTCCTGATGCAAAAATAGCATTCATTCAACCGCTTCTCAACCTCCTTATCAAACCCCGGCCACCAATAATCTGACCTAAGTACTCCCTTGGTTTTGGTAACACCGATATGGCCACTATGCGCCAGATCTATAATCTTGTTGCGAATGCCCACTGGAGCCACCGCTCTCTCCCACCTGAACAATATGTCATCAGAAACTGACAGCTCATCCTTTACCTCCCAATAAGGTTTTTCTTCCTTTGCCAGCACTGATTTATTTGGCCAAACTGAAGAAACTACATATGAGATCACCTTTTTCATTGTCTCATCTCTCCTTATTTCATCCAGCCACTCCTGCTTGCATACAATTCCTTCCGTGTTCACAAACACCATTTCCATATCATCCTCTGCCAATCCTTCCTGAGAACAAACTTTCATCCTTGATAAACTATCAGCAAGGATGTTCTCTTTCCCAGGTATTACCTCCATAGCGAATTTGTGGGCTTGCATCCTCGTGACCCATCCAGCCACCCTGCGCAAAGTTTTATCTAAACCTTTTGTTTCAAAGATGACTTTCAAAGGCTTCTGATCTGTCCTGACTAGCCGAATTAAGTAATTGTTAAATTTTGTGGATAGAAAGCTGGGTGCATTGTGAAGGCGCCAGCCAAACTTGAACCCTGGGTGTCAGGGCTGCGTGTCTAAATAAAAGATTGTGAATACAAACTAGGCAGGAGCAGGGTTGAGATTTTGCCCTGGCATAGAGAACCCATCAGGTGCAGAACACATTTTGCAATGAGCATCATAGAAATTAACATGGCTAGGAAGCACCTCCTATCCAAATTGTTCATTAAGGGTGAATGGGCAGAACAAGAACATGAAGCCTGGCAATATAGAATGATGCAACGGGTGACCTCTATATATATGGATGTGTGGCAAGATAGTGGCCTGTTACATCAAGCCCTGACAGATTTCTATATGATACAGACCACTAGAGATGAGCAAATTAAAATGGTCCAGCTCACTGTATATATGTGCTTTCACATGATGATCATGGAAGAAGGATACCAGGAAAGTGTAGCCTCTGTGAATAATCAAGCTGAGTTATTGGACCAAACACAGAGAGAGATAAGGCAGGTAGAAGAGAACGTGCTATAGAGCCAGATTTCTGAGTTAAAATTAGGAGACAACATTCAGCAGCTAAAGGATGAGTTAGTGGCACAGCAAGAAATAAATTCAGAGTGAGAGTCTCAATTTTCTGCACTGAGAGAGGAGTGTCAAGAAGGGGTTGAGAATCTGAGAGAGAGTCAACTAAAATTGAGCCAACAAGTGACATACAATAGCCTGCTTAGAGGACGTGTGCATTTCAAATCAGATTAAGCAATTGAAAGAGGAGAATAACCAGTGGGTCATAAAGGAGGTCCACTCCCAGGTGGAATTTGACCAGGAGCTCCAGAAGTTGAGCGCTATGAAACAGCAGAGAGATCACCTTAGTGAACAGAATAGCTCACTGTGTCAGGAAAAAGATGCCCTGTGTCAGGAATTGTGCCAGTTAAAGACTACCTGGAGAAACGTGAGTCTTGTTTTCAGGAACTGAGTAACATGAGGGTAGAAAATGAAAAATGAATGGGAAACTTAAGGCAAGTAGAATTGGACCTAGAGCAGGCAACAGAGACCAAAAGGGCACAGAGTGGGGAGATTAGTCTCCTGCAAAAGAAGAGGTCTGAGTATTTCCAGATAATACAAGATTCACAGAAAGAAAATGAGTCCCTTTGTGAGGAAAACTAGGGACTCCATAGCCAAGTAGTGGCACACAGCAAGGTCATAGAATCTACTCAAGCCCTGGTAGCAGAACTCAAACCTCAGGCCTCTATCTACCACCAAGAGATAGAGGCTGAGAAAGATAAAGCAGAGAGATTGGAGAAGGAAATGGCTAGATTCAATCAGACCTTGAGAAACCATGAACAGTTAGGTTATGGAAGGGCAACGCCTTACCACAGTGGGATGTCCGCTTTACAAGTGGCCTCAAGCCAACCCACCACATTATATGCACAAGGCGCTGTACATTTTATGCCCACCAGTTCCCAAGAAAGGGGAAATATGAGGAAACTGGACTCAATTAGGCCAAGTATGACTGAGCCGGAAGGCCAGTCCCTCTCAGATATTGATGGACGTTCATCGTTATTCAGGTTTAAAAAAGTCTTGGCAAATACATCTGACCACGAAGACTCCTATGATGAAAAGATCAGGGAGTTAGACTAGCAGAAACACAGTTTACAAAGGGACCATCTGGTCCACTTTGCAGATAAAGAAGAATCAGAGTTCAGGCCTCCAGAGAGCTTCTTGAAAACCTCCACCCATTAAGAAAGGTGGGGGAGTTCTCCACCACACCCGGAAGAAGGGAGGAGCAAGGAGAGTACTCCCAGTGTGAAAAAGGGAGCCCAAGGGAAGTGACCCAGAGATCCCACAATACAGCAGGGAAGAAGAGACGATACCCTGTCATTCTGGGAGGGACTCCCAGTCTCAAAGAATCAGGGAGTGCCTAGAGGACAGGGAGTGGACCACCAATAGTAGCAGCTCTGAGTCTGAGGGCTAATAGACTAGGTGCAGCGGAAAAAGAGGGCTGCCAAACAAAAGATACCTCTTGTAAAAGACCCAATTTGACAAATAAAAGCCATCAGAAGCTTCATGACTCCTTACAACAAAAATGCCAAGTACTCAGTCTGGGAGCATCCATAGCCATACGACCAGATGATGATGTCATTTGGCATAAAAAATGAACATAATTCCAGCTTCTTTGCTAGGCTGGAGGATCAAAACCATTCAAGATGATCTACCTACAAGGCAGCCATCTTGAAACACTTCTCTGAGCACAGAAACCCCCCAGGAGGCCCGCAAAGCAGCCTACAACCTGCAGTGCGGAGAGGATCAGGCTCCTATAGAGTTTGTGCAGGAACAGAAGTGGGCATTTGCCCAGACCTCTACACTAGGGAGTTAATCGATACTTATTTTCATGCCTTCCCTAAGTATATCATGACACAACTGGTTAGGGACTTTCGTGATCATAGGACCCTGGATTGGGTAATAGAACAGGCTACGTGGATCTATGAAGTCCAAAAGCAAGTGGAAAATAAAAATAATTTAAAAAAATCCCAAACCATCCAACACCCCCGCTGCTGCCAAGGTGGCAGAGGAGAAGAATACCCTCATTTTGGGCTTAGAAAAGGGGGGAGGCCTAAAAATACTCCTCCCTCTAATAAACCAAATGAGAGGCAGCGGAGAACCTCTGATCAGTCCCAAGTGGGTGGTAGGCAGGCAAGGTATCCCACCAATGTGTCATCTGTCTCTGCCACCTTCATTAGCCCTATGTACAAGGGGAACAGTCCCATCTTGAGGTATGTATGGACTGACGGCACAAGGGGGGGGTCCAATCAAGTAAGGACTGCCCCAGGAAACTTCCCAGGAAATTTCCCTCCAAAATTCCCACAAAACGTCCCAGAGAACTTTTCCCTGGAAGAAAGAAATATTCCATCCTACAACTTAAGTTTCTTCCAGAGGTACCCTCCAAACCCCAACTTCCAAAATAATCCTCCTCTCTCTCCCCGCTTTCAGGATTCTAGACCCCCAAATCAGGGAGAAGGGAGACCAAGGATGGAGGGCTACCAGGGAAACCCTCAATACCCAAGCTACTCTGAGAGAAGGGACAGCTACCCTTCCCGAGAGCCGCAAAGGTATGACTCTAGACCCCCCCTACCTACCCGAGAGGATGTCCCAACTGGAGTGGCAGGTCCCAAGTCTGACCCCAAGTCTGACCCAAGACCTGAGTCACATGTTCAGGGCTCAGCAGGGCCCTCAACTGAACTTGGCTGCCCAGAACAGCTCAAACCCAGGATCTGGTACTCCGGAGCAATGAAGGGGAGAAAACCCTGACAACCAACAGGTTCTAGAGGAGGAGACCCGGGGGGAAGAGAGATGGCAAGTCCTAGAGGAAAATTCCTTTCGCACCTGTGGAAAAACTCCTAGAAACCTCTGAACCTGAGCCTGAACCTAAATCTCATACCCCTGAAAAGCTGCAGTGTAGGGAACAGAGGGTAAGTAGGAGAATCCAAGGGACAAAAAAAACATTTTGTGGAGGAATTCCGCGTCCTCCAGTTTTAAGGGGAAGAATCCCTGGTTGACTCAGGGAAGAAAGTCATTTCTTTCAAGGATGGGGGATTCCTCCCAAGGAAAAATGGGTCTCAAAAGACCCTAACTTAGACTGGGTACACATGGGGACTGACCCAGAACCACCAATTCCTGAACCCGAACCATGTCACCCCGGTGAATCGGAAATAAATGAGGGATCCTCCGCTCAAACCGGTTCAAGTGACTGTCTCCAGGAAAAGGGGGGCAGCCAAGAATCAGGGGAAAAAGTGGATTTCCAAGTCCCACAAATATCAAATTTTCTTTACAGATTCCCGGACTCCGACACAGAAAATTGCCCAAGATCACACAGTGTCGGAGTTCAAAATAAAGAAATTAACTGCCCAGCTGGCCCAAAATGCACATTTCCTTTGCCCACTGAGGAGAGAGAAGGCAGATATTATGTCTACTTCAAGGTACAAGGCCAATGAACATTTTCAGCGCTGGTGGATACAGAATACCATGCCACCCTTTTCTCCAAAAAGGCATTTGACCAAATCAATTCAGGAAGGGTGGAGAGTCACCAAATTTCCCTCACACCTCTTCCTGGAAAACTCCAAAACCTCGATGGAAATTACATTTCCTTCGAGGGGACTGCGGATCTGGAGATTAAAATTGGACAATATAGGGTGAAACACCCAGTCATAGTCATCACTCTAGAGGGCACACCTTGTCTCCTAGGGAATTACCTACTTAAGAGGTTTTCACCCCTAAAAGACTGTCTGAACAAGGTCCTCTGGACACAGACTAACCGGCCAATGAAACTAAAACAGAGCACACACTATGTGAGTCTAAATGGCAGATGCCACATGATTGAACAGCGGCCTAAAAAATCGAGGTCCACTTCAGGAACAATCAGGTCACCGACATCACTGTCATATCTGTAGGAGAACCAATTGGTGATTGGAACCCTTCTCCATTTTTGAAAATCAACCTTCCTCCCAGTTTCAACTGGCATTCCACACTAGAATGGAATACCCTGAAATTGTATACTGATTCACAATTTGAAGAAAACCCAAATACCATGACAAAAGAGGATGAAACACCAGCTCAATGTTTGGCTGAGATTCAGGTAAATGAGGAGGGGGGAGCCTGTTTGCGTCACAGTATGCCTGAATAATAGAAAAAACTTCATCAGCAAAGCGTTATTCAGAAAAGATCAGACCATTCTAACATTGAAGTTGATTGATAAGTGAGAAATGGGCCTGGAAACTCCAAATTCGAAACATCTACACCTGCTCCCTAGCAGGTGCAAGCTCAAAAGTTCCATTAGAGACAAAAGCATAGATCATGATTGTTGGGTTGTGAGAGATGTCCACTCCACATTCTACTTAGGTAGTGACCTTCTCAATCGGATTCGCAACTAATTTGGACCTAATTAATTACAAAGTCTGGTCCCGATTAGGGGCTAACCCCATGCGCTTTGACAATCCTGAAAAGGCATTTCAGTCAGGTCAATTTCTGCCGTATGCAGTTGAAATTCAAACTGGAGAAGAGGTCACCATCCCGGGAATGGTCCAACAATTCACCATTCCCCTAAAAATTAAGCGAGGACCGAAACACCAAAACCAGGATGCTAATATACATTTAAATTATCACCTCCAACAACAAGGGTTGTATTTGAACCCAACCCCACTAGCTGACCTAGAACACGACACCATTTGAATATTGGTGGATAACAGTGACCCTAGGAGTATCACTCCGGGCGCAGACACCTTTGCTGGAATGGCGGTTGATGCCCAACATTTCTTAATTGACCTAGGGAATGAGATTATGGTACGAATTCCAAATGACTGTTTCCTCTCTGACGGCGACTTACATCCAGAAAAAATATTCACCCGTGAAGTGGGGAATTTCTTGGTGTTGTCTTCCTGCCCTTATGGGGGGAAGAGGTAACCTGTGACATCAAGAAGGATGAGGTAGTATTTCAAGTCAATAGTGACTGCCTCCCCTCCTTGAATATTCCTGTCAAGGCTAACACCATAACAACAGATCTCTCCACGCAACTGGAGGATACTGCAGAAATTGCAAAACCCGAGGTATTTCCAGGCTTCAGGCAGATGGTTGATGAACGGTTCAACCTCGCTGATGCCTGTGAGGCCGAGGATAAAAAGCAGAAGCTGAAACAGGTGTTTTTGGATTTTCAATGAATCTTTGCCGTGGACTCGTACGACTGTGTTCACACCAAGATACATTCTACCTACATGCCCACGGACCCTGGGATGGCTCCCGTATTCGTGAAGCAATACCGGTTGCCTCTTGTGTCCATGGAGTCACTCACGGAAATTATAAAGAACTTAGAATCCCGTGGGATAATTCATCCAGTCCACAGTACCTTTAATAACCTTGTACTGGGGATACTAAAACCCAATGGACAATGAAGGCTTTGCGCAGACCTTAGGGAGTTGAAATAAACAAGTCCACATGTCTCTTCCCTACATCGATCAGGGACTGGCCCAGATCCAAGGGTCAAAGGTGTATACTGCCATTGGCCTGACCAATGGTTACTGGACAGTACCCATGAGTAGGGAAGACCAGTACAAGCTACCCTTTATCTTTGGGGGCAGCAGTACACGTGGACCTGAACCTCCTTTGGATATATAAACTCTGGCAACAAATTTAACATCTTGCTGAACAGGGCCGTGCCCGACGTGGGTGAAAGGGGAAACCTGTGCTTTGTGGATTAAGTCCAAATCAAAAGCTCAACCGTGGAGGAACAAATAGCTGAAATCTGCTATGTTCAGACCCAGCTGAAGAAAGCCGGAGCAGAACTGTCCTTTAAGAAGGCGCAGTGATGTAAGACCCACATGAACTTCCTAGGGCATGAAATCACCCCTGAGGGTCTCAGTCCACAGGCGAAAAAGGTGAAAGCATTTCTGAAATTAAAAGACCCTGTGACTCTGCGTGAACTAAAAAGCTTTCTTGGACTTAAGAATTATAGTAGAAAGTTCAAAGAGTAGACAGAGGTCACAAGACCCTTGGTCCATTTACGAAAGGCCAAGTTCAAGTGGGAGTGGGGTCCAGAGCAATCTGAGGCAGTAAAACAACTGAAGAGAAGCCTTTCACAAGCGCCTTGTTTAGCTTACCCCATCAAAAACCAGGAGGTGTTCTTGGAGACAGGGTTCTCAAATACTTGCTTAACCACATTATTATATCAAAAGCATGACAAGATTAACAAAGTAATCTCATACGCGATTAAGACTTTGTCCTCTTTGGAGGAAAAATGCAATGATTGTTAGAAGGTACCCCTGGCAATGGTGTGGGCATTGAAAAATTACCGCCTGTTCATCCAGGGGACCACATCATTGTCGAGACTCCTCAGCAGCCCTTGCAATATCTTCAAAGTGACCAAATCTGGACAGGGAACATGAGTAATTCTAGAATTACTTCCTAGATTCTGTCCATGCAAGGCTTCCCTGTGGACGTCAAATATGGCCAAAACAAGTCTCCTTGCACAAGGTTGGGATGGCTTGCATGATTGTGCTCAAGAAAACTGCTTTGAGTACTAAAGTCTAAAAACCCAAGTCAACATGGAGGTGTACCTGACTTCCCCACACAAAGTCTATGAGGAAGACACATGCCATGGGATACCCACAGTATATGTGGATGGGTGTTCCTACCATGTTGATAACAATGGGGAAAAGGAACTGGTGGCTTGCGTTGGGAATGTCTGGGTGAATGATGCCGCAGAGCCCTCTGCTGGGTACAAGATTGGTCGCAGAAGTAGTCAGGTGGCAGAGTTGATGGTGATTCATCAAGCCATCCTCACCGCCGTGCAACACCAACTCCATGAACTAGTCCTGATCACTGATTCCGAGTATGTACAGAATGGGTCCAAGGAGCACCTGATAAATTGGAAAAACCGAGGCATGGTGTGTACAAACAACAAACGACTTAAGCATGGGAAATTAATAAAATCCATTGATGATCTGGTCACCTCTAATGAGATGACCATCTACGGGAAAAAGATAAAAGATCACTCCAAAGTAGAGGGACCAGACAAAACCAGAAATGAACTGGCTGATCAGTTGGCCCAAACCGGAACCATCCACAGGGATCTCATAGATATCATGTCCCTGTTGGGGGAAATTCAGGTCGCTGCTGTCACCGGGTCCCAAACACTTGCCCAAAAGGAACTCTCAACTGCCCAGTGGAGTAAGGAAACCGTAGATGATTGTTAGGCAGAAACCTGTGCAGTTCCCTTAGGGAGCACTGCAAAAGATTTAAGACTACAGGTATAGCAGTAAACCCACTTGGTAGCAGTCCGCACCACCCAGATTTACCTGGTAGCTGTGGCTGAGCAGTCAGACTCCCCTCAAGAAGAGTTAGGCAGTATATAAAGTATACACCATAGGTACTCAAATACAATAGCACAAGCAAACACTGACCAGAGCTTGGTTTCAAAAGTATATAGTTATTAATTTATTAAACACACATAAGTTGAAATCACTCTGCAAAATATAGTAAAAACACTTCAAACACAGTTATAATGAAAGCAGTTTTAACCCTTACTCCTATCTAGACAACTCTAGGTTAACACCACATAATTAAAACAGAGGTGAGCGCTAAACGTTAGATGACACTCTAGTAGGTTCAAGAAAGGGATAAAAAGAAACAGAAATGGGTTAAACACACCAATCTAAGGTCTAGAACACTTGCAATAGGCTCAAAGAAGCACAAAGTCACAGGTGAGCAAAAGTCACTAGGCAGGGCCCACTCTTAGAGTAGCCGGAGCGAAAAGGTGCCCAAGATCACACTGTTATTAGGGATTCAAAGTCTTGCAAAGAGTTAGAAAGAGTTTAGAGTGACTTAGAAAGTGTAGCTAGGGTGTTCCAGGCACTCCCAGGTTCGAAAGCCGGGGGCTAAATCTACCCCGTACAGTCGGTGGCAAGGGAAGCCAGGCGGAACACGATACCTTAAGTGGAAAAGATCCTCCAGCGGTGGCAGTTGTTCCAGGCAGTGGCAGCAAGGCTCGACGTCGGTCAGGGGAGAAGAAGTTCTCGCTGAAGAGCAGAAGAAGAAGGTCGTTGCACTGCCCGGGAAGAAACCAGCCGCGGAGTCCTCCGGTTAAAGGGTTGTACCGACTTTCGCGGATAGGGGTAAAAGTGGGGTATTCCGGTTGCCGGGGTGCTTGGCACGGGCAAGGCGGCCACGAGATACCTCGAGAAGCGAAAAGAAGGTGAAAACTGGTTGTCCCCACCAGTCAAGGGAAGGAGCCACTCCGTTAAGAGTTCTCCTCAGTCGTCGGGAAAAGTGGTGAGACGGTTCAGCAGGGCTCCACCGGGTGGTGTCGTCGAAGCAGGTCGGCTCAGCTCTTCCCTCGTCGGATTCTTGGTCCTGTGGCGACTTCTGAAGTTCCAGTCCCCAAAGCCCTGCTTTTATGCAGCAAACCCCCATTCACCCAGCCTAGCTGTCACTCAAACATGCTAAGTGGTGAGCCGGCCGGCTCACCACTTGGGCCAATCAGGACGGAGTGCGACTTGAGTTACCAAGGTAACTCAGTCCAGGGTGCCTAAATCCCCCTCCACCCCCCCTAAGTACCCCAGACAGAGTGGCACCACTTTGGAGGGCTTCTGTGGAGGAGCCCGCCAAAAAAGGAACAAAGCGCTCCACTTTGGGTCAGAGTTACAGAGGCGAACGCCAACGCCATTTTAGAATCAAGTTTTGGCAAAAAGTCCCAACCGGAGTTATAATAATAAATATATAAACCGGCGGTATGTTTAAGGCTACCGTAAATAAATAATTAAATGTGTTAGCCTAAAACAATGGGAAATCCCATAGGGAAATATTCGCGGTCGAATATAAAAAGTAGTTTCCACTGCCACCAGCCAAAACTCGATCAGGGGGGACGGAGACGTGCCCCCTCGACTAACAGACCCTGGGGCAATCGAATTGCCCCAGCCAGTACGTCCACAATATGATGGTTTGTACTGGTTCTGTTCAGGATTGAAGACTAGCAAAGTCTTTGGTGACTTTACATGCCCTGGGAGACAGTAGTCAGTCCCAGGGTATGGAGTCTATGTTGGGGAGTCCCTAGGACACCCCTGGGTCACGGCACAGAGGGTGCGGTGTAACCCACATCACAAAAATACATGAGGCCCTATGGAGTAAAAGACCCCATAGCCCATTCAACACAAGGTTTCACCAAGAAAACACACTTCAACATGTCCAAGAGGGAGGGTAAAAGAGTCTCACTCTTGGCAGGAGAAAAAAAGAAACCCCAGAAATCCAGCAAAGCTGCTGGGGGACTCACTAGGTAGGGAAATTCAGCCTAAACAGAGAATTCTCCCTAACACTCGCCCCCCCCAGACTAAGGGACAGGAGGATTTAATCCACTCCTGGATGAACCTCATACCTCTAGTCGATGATATACATCCTAGAGAGTCCATCAGCATTTTGATGGTGACACCCTGACCTGTGCTCAATGGTGAAATCAAACCCTTGCAGGCAGATTGACCATCTCAATAGTTTTGGATTTTCCCCTTTCATTTGCATTAACCATCTCAAGGGTTGGTGGTCAGTCTGAATAACAAAAGTAGAACCATACAAGTATGGCCTAAACTTCTTCAGTGCCCACACAATAGCAAAGCATTCTCTTTCGATAGTTGCCCACCTTGTCTCAGGATCCTTCAGTTTCCTACTGATGAAGCAAATGGGGTGCTCCCTACCCTTCTCATCCAGTTGGCTTAGAACTGCACCTATACCTACATTGGAAGCATCAGTTTGTACAATGAAAGGTTGGTGGTAGTCAGGAGCTCTTAATACTGGAGCTTGGCAAAGAGCTCTCTTCAGTTTTTCAAAGGCCTGATTGCACTCCTCATTCCATTTTACCTTTTTAGGGAATTTGGGAGAGGAGATTACATTCAGTGGAGAAGCTATGGTCCCATAGTTCTCAATGAAATTCCTGTAATATCCAGTGAGGCCTAGAAAAGCTCTCACTTGGGTTTGAGTAGTTGGTGTTGTCCAATTTTGCACAGCTTCAATCTTGCTGGGCAAAGGCCTTATTTCTCCACCTCCTACCTCATGTCCAAGGTAGACCACTTTACTTTGACCAATCTGGCACTTACTGGCTTTGATTGTCAAATGGGCCTGTTTCAGAGCCTGCAACACATGTCCTAGGTGGTTCACATGTTCTTCCCAGGAGTGGCTGAAGACTGCAATGTCATCCAAGTATGCCATGCAGAAATCTTCCATTCCAGCCAGAACTTGGTTCACCATCCTTTGGAATGTGGCAGGTGCATTTTTTAGTCCAAAAGGCATGACCTTAAACTGGTACAAGCCAACTGGGGTTGAAAATGCAGTTTTCTCCTTGGCATGGTCTGTCAGGGCTATTTGCCAATAGCCTGACGTCAGGTCAAATGTGCTGAGGTACTTGGCTGCACCAAGTTTATCCACCAACTCATCTGTCCTGGGCAAAGGGTGGGCATCAGTCTTGGTGACTGCATTTAGAGCTCTATAGTCCACACAGAATCTCAAGTCTTTGGATCCTGCTTTTGGTACTAACACAACTGGGCTAGACCATGGACTGGTAGAGGGCTCTATTACCCCGAGATCAAGCATCTTCTTGACCTCTCCTTTGATGTGGGTTCTGATATGTTCTGACATTCTGTACCCCCTGCTTTTGACTGGCAGACAGTCACCAGTGAGTATCTCATGCTGGCCCCATGGGGTCAAGCCTGGTGACAGTGAGAACAGGGAGGCAAACTGATTTAACATAGATTTGCACTCCTCTTGTTGCTCAGGTGTCAGGTCTGAAGAGAGATTGACTCCTTCAACTTTTTCATCTAAGGGCACACCTCTGAGGAGATCAGGGAGAGATTCACTCTCTTCTTCCTCTGCAGCTGAAGCTAGAAGCAAGGCTCCTACATCAGGCCTGGAGATGTATGCCTTTAATCGGTTGGTGTGGAAGACTCTAGGAGCTTCCCTGGGTCTGCCCAGATCCACCAGATAGTTGACCTCTCCAAGTTTTCCCACAATCTTGAAGGGTCCCATCCATTTGTCTTGCAAGGCCCTCTGCCTTGTTGGGAGCATAACTAGAACTAGCTGGTCTTGAGTAAACTCAACCATGTTAGCCTTCTGGTCATGCCAATGTTTGACCAGAGCTTGACCAGCTTTCAAGTTGTCACTTGCTTCTGCCATCATGTGTGACATTCTCCTCCGGAGACCTATCACATAGTCAGTCACTCTGACTGGCTTGAGGGGAGGAGCACCTTCCAATCCCTCCTTAATCAGGGCCAAGGGACCTCTGACGGGATGGCCATAGAGAAGCTCAAAGGGAGAATAGCCTACTCCCTCCTGAGGGACTTCTCTATAAGCAAAGAGAAGGCATGGCAGTAGAAGGTCCCACTTTTTCTTAAGGGGTTCCTCTAAAGCACCTATCATGCTCTTCATGGTTCTGTTAAACCTTTCAACCAACCTGTTTGTCTGAGGGTGGTATGCTGTTGAGAACTTGTAAGTAACTCCACAGGTTTTCCACATGGCTTTCATGTAGTGGGACATAAAGTTTGATCCCCTGTCAGAGATTACTTCCTTAGGAAACCCAACCCTGGTGAAAATACCAAGGAGGGCCTTAGCCACAGCCGGAGCTGTAACAGTCCTCATAGGAATTGCCTCAGGGTACCTAGTAGCATGGTCTACTACAACAAGTATAAATCTGTTGCCTGAGGAGGTTGGAGGATCAAGGGGACCAACAATGTCAATCCCTACCCTCTCAAATGGGACTCCCACAACTGGGAGAGGCACTAAAGGTGCCACATTCTTGGAACCAACCTTACCAGAAGTCTGGCAGGTATGGCAGCTCTTACAATATCTATCTACTTCAGCCCCCATCTTTGGCCAATAAAAGTAGAGTGAGAGCCTTTCCTTGGTCTTCTTGAAACTCAAGTGACCAGCCAAAGGTATCTCATGGGCTAGTTGTAAGAACTGTTGTCTGTTCTCTTGTGGGACTACAAGGCGTTTGTAGTCTCCAGGTTCAGACTCAGTGGGTTCACTGTAGAAGAGGCCATCTTCCCAGTGCAACCTATACTTCCCAGGCTCTTGCCCATCAGCTTGAGAAGCTGCCTGGTGGCGGAGACCTTCCAGAGTTGGACATTCTCTTTGCCCCTTACGAAAAGCTGCCCTGCTAGGCCCCCCTTCTGCCAGTAAAGACTGCAGCTCAGGATGGTCCTCAGGGTCCAAATCTCCAATAAGTTTGGGGCCTCCTTCTAGCTCTTCCTCAGAGTCTAGCTCAAACACACAGGGTTGTACCTCCCTCTCAGCCTCAGCTGGAGGTGGAGTTACAGGTGCAACTTTGGACAACCTAGGGGAAGTCCTTGTTGGAAGCACTGGAGTGCTTGCTGCTGGCTTTTTCCTAGGAGTCTTGGGTTGCCCCTTTGCTCCTGATCTGGTAGTTACTGCAGTAAGTTGCTCCAGTGGGAGAGGAGTGATTTCTGTCATCATCTCCTGAGATAACCCTCGCAGGGTTTTCTCTCTTGCAGGTCTGGTGAGCTCCTGTAACCTTGTGCTAGGTGGTCTGGGGGTATGTGACACAACTCCAAGAGCTTTGAGGTCATTACCCAACAGAACCCTACCTGGCACTTCACTTTGTACACTGACAGGTATTTTTACAGCCATATCATTACATTGGATGAGAACTGGTAACTGGGGACACATCTGCACAGGCCCACCAGCTAACTTGGTGAGGCATTTGGGTGCCTTAGCAACATCCTCTGCCTTGAAAAATGATTCATCCACCACAGTTATGCTGGCTCCAGTGTCCCTAATGGCAGGAGTCTCCTGACCATTCACCTGGACACTGTCCTTATAATACTCTTTAGTATTATCTGGGATAGAGTTATAGACATCTAAATTCTGTTGTTCCCACAACCCCAGAGAGACTAAAGAAACACTAGCTGAGACTCCAGTGGGTTCATCAGCTAGTAATAGAAAGTTTCCACTTGCCATATGTACTTCCTCTTCTGGAGCGAAGGCTAAGGAGGCAAGCTGGACCCCTGAAGGTTTACCCTTACATCTGGGATCTCCTTTCACATGGTCAGTAGCCTTACAAACAAAGCATGAGCCAAAGGCTCGCTGGAATGGAGGCTTGTTCTGACCTCCTTCTGGTCTGGGACCAGGAGGTACACTAGCCTGATTTGGTTTCCCTTGTGGCTTACCCTTATAGTTTTGTTTGGGGCCCTCTTTGGAATTTGTAGTATTAGAATTCTCTTTGGAGTCCTTTTTTGGCTGTTCCTCCCCATTCTTCTTCTGAGTGACCCCAGAATCCTTGTGAGTGGCCCTGTTGGCAACCCACAAGTCAGCAGCCTTAGCTAGTTTCCGGGAATCTAATTCCCTGGAATCAGCCAAGTGTTGTCTGAGCTCAGGAGAGCAGGCATCATAAATAGTCTCCAACATAAACAAATTCTTCATACCTTCATAAGTGTTCACCTTGTAACCCTTAATCCATCCCTCTAAGTTTTTCAAACATTCACTCACCCAGGTAGCCCAAGGGGTACCATCATGCTTTTTGAGGCTCCTAAACCTCTTAAGATACTGGGAAGGGGTCTTCCCAAACCTAGCTATCAAAGCTAGTTTCACACATTCATAGTCCTTCCTATCCTCCTCCCCCATCTCCATTACCACATCAGTTGCAACAGGGGGAAGCCTAGAGAACAACCAGGTGAGTAAGTCATTTCCTGTGATGTTCTGGAGCCCATGATTATATTCAAACAGAGACAACCAATCCAACACATCCAACTTAGGCTCATACATACCAATCAATTCTTTAGGCATCCGGGGTCTTTTAGGACTGGAACTTCTAGAGGAGCCAGAGAGAGAAACATTCTCAACAGATAATTTCTTCATTTCTAAGTCATACTTGAGCTCCATTTCCCTTAGCCTTAGTTCTTTGTCAGTTTGAGCATTAAGTTTCTTATACTCCAATTCTAGTTTCATTTTCTCCAGTTCAAAGTGCTGAGGACTAAATGTGGGACCTGGTAAAGGTCCAGTAGGTACAGCAGGTAGAGCAGGCAGAGGCCTAGGGGGGACAGTCACAACAGCCTCACCCTCCTCTTCTGACTCTTCCTCAGAATCATCAACATTTTGCTCCATGTTAACTTCAATACTGTCATCTACAGTTGCTGGAGTGGTAGGTTCCTCTGAACCATCACCCAGACTTTGGTTAGCTAACAATCTTTCAATCAGCTCCATTTTCTTGCCCTTAGTCAGGAGATCCTTATGTTTACCGAGCACTCTTAAACAATCAGCAGTTTTGGCTGCAAGGGACTCTTGACTATAGCTTTCTATAACTGACATGTTAGAGGTTTACTTTTACAGTGCTAAGCTTTGTGGTTAGTTGCACTAAGGTATTCAAGCACAATAAAATGTATACTCAATACAGATCCCACCGCTGTACACCAGTGTTAGGCAGAAACCTGTGCAGTTCCCTTAGGGAGCACTGCAAAAGATTTAAGACTACAGGTATAGCAGTAAACCCACTTGGTAGCAGTCCGCACCACCCAGATTTACCTGGTAGCTGTGGCTGAGCAGTCAGACTCCCCTCAAGAAGAGTTAGGCAGTATATAAAGTATACACCATAGGTACTCAAATACAATAGCACAAGCAAACACTGACCAGAGCTTGGTTTCAAAAGTATATAGTTATTAATTTATTAAACACACATAAATTGAAATCACTCTGCAAAATATAGTAAAAACACTTCAAACACAGTTATGATGAAAGCAGTTTTAACCCTTACTCCTATCTAGACAACTCTAGGTTAACACCACATAATTAAAACAGAGGTGAGCGCTAAACGTTAGATGACACTCTAGTAGGTTCAAGAAAGGGATAAAAAGAAACAGAAATGGGTTAAACACACCACTCTAAGGTCTAGAACACTTGCAATAGGCTCAAAGAAGCACAAAGTCACAGGTGAGCAAAAGTCACTAGGCAGGGCCCACTCTTAGAGTAGCCGGAGCGAAAAGGTGCCCAAGATCACACTGTTATTAGGGATTCAAAGTCTTGCAAAGAGTTAGAAAGAGTTTAGAGTGACTTAGAAAGTGTAGCTAGGGTGTTCCAGGCACTCCCAGGTTCGAAAGCCGGGGGCTAAATCTACCCCGTACAGTCGGTGGCAAGGGAAGCCAGGCGGAACACGATACCTTAAGTGGAAAAGATCCTCCAGCGGTGGCAGTTGTTCCAGGCAGTGGCAGCAAGGCTCGACGTCGGTCAGGGGAGAAGAAGTTCTCGCTGAAGAGCAGAAGAAGAAGGTCGTTGCACTGCCCGGGAAGAAACCAGCCGCGGAGTCCTCCGGTTAAAGGGTTGTACCGACTTTCGCGGATAGGGGTAAAAGTGGGGTATTCCGGTTGCCGGGGTGCTTGGCACGGGCAAGGCGGCCACGAGATACCTCGAGAAGCGAAAAGAAGGTGAAAACTGGTTGTCCCCACCAGTCAAGGGAAGGAGCCACTCCGTTAAGAGTTCTCCTCGGTCGTCGGGAAAAGTGGTGAGACGGTTCAGCAGGGCTCCACCGGGTGGTGTCGTCGAAGCCGGTCGGCTCAGCTCTTCCCTCGTCGGATTCTTGGTCCTGTGGCGACTTCTGAAGTTCCAGTCCCCAAAGCCCTGCTTTTATGCAGCAAACCCCCATTCACCCAGCCTAGCTGTCACTCAAACATGCTAAGTGGTGAGCCGGCCGGCTCACCACTTGGGCCAATCAGGACGGAGTGCGACTTGAGTTACCAAGGTAACTCAGTCCAGGGTGCCTAAATCCCCCTCCACCCCCCCTAAGTACCCCAGACAGAGTGGCACCACTTTGGAGGGCTTCTGTGGAGGAGCCCGCCAAAAGTGGAACAAAGGGCTCCACTTTGGGTCAGAGTTACAGAGGCGAACGCCAACGCCATTTTAGAATCAAGTTTTGGCAAAAAGTCCCAACCGGAGTTATAATAATAAATATATAAACCGGCGGTATGTTTAAGGCTACCGTAAATAAATAATTAAATGTGTTAGCCTAAAACAATGGGAAATCCCATAGGGAAATATTCGCGGTCGAATATAAAAAGTAGTTTCCACTGCCACCAGCCAAAACTCGATCAGGGGGGGCGGAGACGTGCCCCCTCGACTAACAGACCCTGGGGCAATCGAATTGCCCCAGCCAGTACGTCCACAATATGATGGTTTGTACTGGTTCTGTTCAGGATTCAAGACTAGCAAAGTCTTTGGTGACTTTACATGCCCTGGGAGACAGTAGTCAGTCCCAGGGTATGGAGTCTATGTTGGGGAGTCCCTAGGACACCCCTGGGTCACGGCACAGAGGGTGCGGTGTAACCCACATCACAAAAATACATGAGGCCCTATGGAGTAAAAGACCCCATAGCCCATTCAACACAAGGTTTCACCAAGAAAACACACTTCAACATGTCCAAGAGGGAGGGTAAAAGAGTCTCACTCTTGGCAGGAGAAAAAAAGAAACCCCAGAAATCCAGCAAAGCTGCTGGGGGACTCACTAGGTAGGGAAATTCAGCCTAAACAGAGAATTCTCCCTAACAATGATGATTTGATTACAGCACAAAAAGGGACCCGATTATTGGGAAATGTTATCAACACATTGAAGAACCCGTGAATTTTCTTCTGACCGAATCCGACTACATCGGGCAAGTGTATCTTCGGGTGTTGATGACATTTTCCAAAATGTTCCGAATCTGAGACAGTTTGTTGGTGCAGAAATCCATCTCTGGATGTGACCAGTGGGTAGTACCTACCTCATTCCAAAGCTTGATGTTAAGTCACGCCCATGCAGCCACAGCTGGTCATCAGGGGTTTCATACAACTTTGGAAATCTTGCGTGAGGTTGCATACTGCTCACACATGAGTCAGGACCTTGACCAATACTTGAAGGGGTGTCTTGTGTGTGCACAATTTCAGCCAAGTTCCCTCACACACCGAGCTCCCCTACAGGAAAGCGAGTTGACACTGCATTGGTCAGATTTGCAAGTAGATTTCATCAGGCAAGTACATGTTAACTGTGCCATGCTTGTTAACCAAGTGGGTGAAATGTCTCCCGGCCCCAAATTGCAGACCGTCGAGCCTCTAGTGGGGGAGTTGAGAGGTAAAATAAATTGTGGGCATCCTAAAGAAGTTCAAGGCAGATTTGGGGCCTAGTTGGGACATCTGATTACCACTTGTTTTGATGGACATCAGGTCTACACCATCTTCTGTGACAAAAATGTCTCTATTCGAGCTAATGGCTGGACGAAAAATGATGCTACCTCAACATCTGCTGTACAGATCTCAAGAGCAGACCCTGATCAACGCGTCTATGACACATGAATACATTGAGAATTTGTGAAAATACCTTCAGCATGCTTTTGCGTACGCTCAGCGAATTCTGGAAAAGTTGGCCGAGGGGATGAAAACCCACTATGATTTAAAGACCACTAAGAAAGAGTACCGAGAAGGAGACAGGGTCTACTTGTACAATTTTCAAACAATCCAGACCAAAGAGTGGAAGTTCCTTCTCTCCTGGCGTGGCACCTTTTAAATTGTGGATAAAATCGCACCTGTCGCATATATGATCCGCATCCCTGAGAGAAAAGAAATGGAAGAGAAATGGGTGCATATCATTCAGTTGAAAAGCTGCCATCTCAAGCAGAACCTGCGACTGTTGAAGAATCCAGTGAGGGTAGAGCCCAGGAATCCACCGAAGAGTACAGGTAAGGAATTTGGAACCCGGGTGAAGAAAATCATACATTTACAGCGAGTAGAACAATCATTCTTATTTTGAGAAAATGATGAAGGATTAAAATGTAAGGAAAAAAATGTGTGTTTGTAATGCATACCTGGTATGTGCCTTTTCTTTCGTTTTTTTGTTGTCCCCTTAAACGTTCCTACCTGAGAAAATTGTATTGTATGACATACTTAGGGCCTGATTCATGGAACGTTTTCCTATGGGATTGCACCATTATAAAACACTTCCATGAATCAGGCTCTCAATCTCTCCATTCTCCTTGGCATATAAACTAACTGATTAGTTAGCACCACATTCCGTAGGTAATAATAAGCAGCACTCAGATACCTGAGGGTTCGTAGCGCTATATAAATGCAAAATTATTATTATTATTATTAACTCCTTTCCTCTACAGGCCGGAGGGGAGCCGCTGAAATGGGTGAGGTACCGGATAAAACCCTAATGGAAAAATAAAGATCCGAAGAGAGTGGACGCAGACCAGTGCACCACTCCATCAGGACCAGGAAAAGAGCAGGCGTGCTCTGAAGGAGAGTCCTGGAACAAAACCAGGAGCATACGTGCCCTAGGAAATACTTGGGTCGAACCTAGGCAATCATGAAATGGACACCCCACTCTCTCCCAGCTCTTCTCTTTGTATACATCTATCAAAGATCTAGGAGGGGGGACTTGTGAGGTGAAATAACCCCTGGATGCCATAATTAAAGGATGAAATCAGTTATGAGGGCTCCTCAAAAAGAAAGGCCTGCCTTGAACCAATGTGGAAATAAGACCCTGCACTTTCAAAGCAAAAAGGATGGAATTTGGGCCTCAAAACCCAGAGAGGCATCAAAATGTTAATTGCCCAGCATAAGGGAAAAACATCAGACACAAATCGCCAAATTATGAGAGAGCTGAAGTAATGTTCTCAGAAATTACGGTCCACAGAACTCCAAATGGGAAGTCAGTATTGTGAGCTACAGTTACAGTGAAGCAAATTGCATTTTGGCAGGAGCATTAAAGAAAATGTGCAAATCCATTTTCCCTTTAAATTAAAGACATGCTCATGAATATATGTGCCAGATTTGTAATATATGAACTTGGATTCTGTCCATCATGAGCCCATCACAGAGGAAAAAATAATTCACATGATATACAAGGAGATGTTGAATTGTAGCAGAATGAAGGCTTTTTCATGGAGGAAGCTTCACAAAGTGACATTTCAATTGTGCCTTTATAATGACACTCTGAGCATCCAGATGTACAACTAAAATTTCTAAATATGTAATTATGTTGCCCTTCTGCAACCACTACATGCAGGGAACTACTTTGAAAGGGTTACATGTTAAAAGTGTATGCATTTCCAAGAGTTTATCTAAAAGTAAAATGCTTTCAGTGGGGGGCAGGCCTAATCTTGGTTTTGTTTCTCTGTTGTGTCTTCAAATGTGAAACTGAATTCTTTCCCTTGGTTGGCTTGGAAACCAAGATAAGGCAGGTCTGCTCTCTGGTTTTATGACTTAGGCCGCAATAAAACTAACCTTAGCTGGCAATTAGCTCTTGAAGCTCTGATCTTATCTAAACACAGGGCCCCTCTTGATGTCACAGCCAGGAAGAGACCCATCCCAAGGGTGGGGGCCAGGTTTAAGCAGAGGTTTCACTGCCATTGTGCAAAATAGGAGATAAGCTTTTTATTGTATAACATTGGCAATATTGGTGGCACAATAATCAGGGTAGGATTTTTGAAAAGACGAAAGTTGACTGCTTCTGCTCAACCAAAAACGATTTTGGTGGGACCTACATAACCCAAGTTATTTCGGAAATCATCATGGTACACACTTGGTGTGGTTGAGAGATACGGAAATTGGAGAAAACCTGCAAAATATGATTCATATTCCACCCACCAAGCACCATATTTTTCACGCATATAGTTTGGGAATAAAGGAGGGAAACCCATAGCTCTGCAATGGAATAACCTACAAACTTCTAAGTAGGGTCATTTGATTCCCTGAAAAATATAGTGTTAAAAAATGCAGGAATTTGTCACACAGTGAGATTTCCATGTCCTCAAGCCAGACCGAGCCCTCCTGTCAGAGTAAGATGGCGAAGGAGTCTCCTCCCCATGTCTCCCAAAACACTCCTATATTTGCTGGACTTATCAGCCTACAGATGGGAATGAACTTTTGAACAGTGCGCAACCCATTGTGTGAGAACTATGACACATTAGTGTTGTCACTGGCCTTATAAATAAGCCACTCTGCCTCAAATCAGGAATCTTCCTACTAAATCCTGAGGTGAGCAAATGCCAGAATCTGGAACCATCCCAAGAGAGTGAGGCGTAAATCTTGCAGAGGATTCAGGGGGTCTAGTAGCTGCCTTGGTACCCCTTGGAGGACAGAGGGAATCCTAGACTGACCCCTTGACTGTCCCCTCTGACACTTCCTTATGTCCCATCCAGACCTCTCTTGTAAGTATGGATACCACAAGCCATAGATTGCATAAACCGCATATAATTTCAGCACTGCCCTAGAGCTTACCCCATTGAAAAACCCCATTGAAACCTCCCACTTGTCTGTGCATTTAAGTTGTTTTCATGTTGAAAAATCCTTTATTTGTCTTTGCCTTGTAGTCATTTTCCCATTGAAGAATATTTGATTTGTTGTGCATTTCAGTCATTTACCATTGAAGAATCCCCAGTTGCCTGTGTAGATCCTTAGTATATATTTACAGGTAAATCAATTAAGTTCCCCATTTATTTCACAGGATTTGTATTGTGGAAATTCGAAATCCACATCTCTTCCCAATGCATTGCAAATGGTTAGAGTCATCAAAACTGTTGCCCAAAAGAATCAATCCCATTATGAGCTGAAAAACGAATGTGTCCCTGTGTTTAAATTGTGCTCTACAAAACTAATTTCTATCTGCAACTTTATTTTCTCCTGGTTCTGCCACCCTAATCCCAAAACCTATTTTCACACAGTGAGATTTCTATGTCCTCAAGCCAGACCGAGCCCTCCTGTCAGAGTAAGATGACGAAGGAGTCTCCACCCCTGGTCTCCCAAAATACTCCTATATTTGCTGGACTTATCAGCCCACAGATGGGAATGAACTTTTAAACAGTGCGCAACCCATTGTGTGAGAACTATGACACATTAGTGATGTCACTGGCCTTATAAATAAGTCACTCTGCCTCAAATGAGGAATCTTCCTACTAAATCCTGAGGTGAGCAGCTGCCAGAATCTGGAACCATCCCAAGAGAGTGAGGCCTAAATCTTGCAGAGGATTCAGGGGGTCTAGTAGCTGCCTTGGGACCCCTTGGAGGACAGAGGGAATCCTTGACTGACCCCTTGACTGTCCCCTGTGATGCTTCCTTATGTCCCATCCAGACCTCTCTTGTAAGTATGGATACCACAAGCCATAGATTGCATAAGCCGCATATAATTTCAGCACTGCCCTAGAGCTTACCCCATTGAAAAACACCATTGAAACCTCTCACTTGTCTGTGAATTTAAGTCATTTTCATATTGAAAAATCCTTTATTTGTCTGTGCCTTGT
The DNA here is from genome assembly GCF_040938575.1 of Ambystoma mexicanum. Classification (NCBI taxonomy): domain Eukaryota; kingdom Metazoa; phylum Chordata; class Amphibia; order Caudata; family Ambystomatidae; genus Ambystoma; species Ambystoma mexicanum. The sequence continues at coordinate 494,128,914 of NC_090930.1, read as the reverse complement.
AGTCATTTTCACATTGAAGAATATTTGATGTGTTGTGCATTTCAGTAATTTCCCATTGAAGAATCACCAGTTGCCTATGTAGATCCTTAGTATATATTTACAGGTAAATCAATTAAGTTCCCCATTTATTTCACAGGATTTGTATTGTGGAAATTCAAAATCCACATCTCTTCCCAATGCATTGCAAATGGTTAGAGTCATTAAACTGTTGCCCAAAAGAATCAATCCCATTATGAGCTGAAAAACAAATGTATCCCTGTGTTTAAATTGTGCCCTACAAAACAAATTTCCATCTGCAACTTTATTTTCTCCTGGTTCTGCCAGCCTAATCCCAAAACCTATTTTCCTGTTTGTGAGCTACTCCTTTTCCCAGAGCCTACCTGTTATGTGCATCTGTCATTCTACCTAAGAATCGATTTTCCTATTGTGAGTTCCCCATTGCCCTGAGCTTAACAGTCATTTGCAGCCTCAGTAAAAAACGAATTCCATTTGAATTTTCTTTTCCATTGAAATTGAGCTTAACCACCATTTTTCCCATTCCGTTCCTCTTTCCCTATTGTGTTGTGAAAACGAATGTCCATGTGCATTCCCTTTCCATTGCCCACATTTTGCAAATTTTAAAAATCGACGTTCCTGGTGTGGACTGGCTAGTATTATCCAAAGCCCTGCCTGTCTTCTAAGTAGAAGCAGTACAAAGTCCCTTTTGTGCTGTCCCATAGCAGTTGTGCTAAATAAACTAATAAATAGATAAACAAATTGTCCCATTCATTGCCAGCTCCCCATATTCATTCTGTAAACCCTATTCAAAATTCGATTTTAACCTTGTGTTCCCACTCCATGCCACTGCCTTCCATCCAAAATTGACAAGACTAGTGGAGGTCTATGGGGGTGAGGGTTACTGGGACCCAAGAATCCTGTTGTGTGCACATGCACTTTCCTGTTGGTTGCATTCATTTTCTTGGTGGTTTGAACTGTTTTGATGGTAGTGGTCAAAGAAGTAAAGTAAATCCTTGTCCTGTATATATTTCAGTTGTCCCAGTGTGTTTCTTGACCAAAAAGGATGCTGACTTTTGTGTTGCCACACCTTGGTGGCTGTTGTAATTGTTTATTCTAATTTAACATTAAATCATACATTAATAAAATTGAAAACACACCGGCCTGGTTCCTAGTCTACTGTGACATGGGGTGCTTGTGGAAGTTGGGTGCAACACGGATTGGATGTCTTCTTAAGAAATAATCTATGTTGTAGAAATAAAAAGTGGTTTTATTGTGCACCACAATAATTGTAGTGGAAGGAGATGCCAGACTTGCTTGTGCCGTATAATATATCATGACACAAGTCACGTTTCCGTTCCCTTGACCACTCTGGTGGTGTGTTGCTATATGCACCACCAGTAGTCTGCAGGATAATTGTGGCAGCATGTGTCCTGAACAATGTTGCAACACAGTGTGGTGTCCTGATGGACATGGGGGTGGCACCCCATTCACACCCACAGGCCCACCGCTTGCATATGGCTGGAAAAAAGGCACATGGAAAGGCTGCACGTACCCAGTTTATGCAATCGTATTTCACCTAAAATCTCTCCCCTGTGGAGTGTGCACGATCCCTCTACATTCCAGGTACCATTGAATGATGACAACGGGCCAATCCACTTTGCCCACAAAACCACTGTGAGAAAGTGTCCTTCGAAGTGCTAAATTGTGTGCATCCCTTAGAACTGAAAGACATTTCATCTTGTGTTTCCAAAAGAAACAAATGGAAGAGGGAGTATGCCACTACCACAATGCCAACCAATCAATTTAATCAACTCTTTGTCACCAAAACCATCCCATGTGTAATGTAAAATGATAATTATACTGTGCACCCTACCCACTGTAGTGGTCCCCTTCTGTTGTGGTGGATCTGACTAACTAACATACTGGTCAAATGTGTAAGCATGGATAAATCCAGAAACATCATGTCTGAGCTGCAAGCCAAACATGGCCTCAGCTATTCACATGTACACAAACTTCAACAAGCACAATTGCAAATATATTCACACATGTCCCAGATTGCGCTTGATACATGCATACATGTCCCTGTGGTGAGGTGTAGAAAAGAAGTGCAGTATTGACCCACAAGTTCCTAAACATTGCATAACGATCAATATAAATAAACATCTTACCTGTCCCCTCTGCATGTAGTTGACAGTCAAATTTCATCCCATGAAATAGGCATCATTCCCTGATGGAAGGATCTGCAAACAAAATAAAAAATGAAACATAATGCAGCTAACACATACATGCCCCAAAACATTCAAGCGCCACAGGCACCCCACAGTGACATACAACTCATGCTTTGTGGACAGCCATGTGGAAGGATGTGGCAGGAAAACAGTTTGGAAGGAACTTTAGGGGCTGGTTGATTGTGAGTAAGTAGTTTCACAATGATTGTAATCCATTTTTGGCCTGCTTTATGCATTCTTTTGGAGTGGTGTGAGTGTTTTTTTCCAAATATATATTATTATTTTTGTTCTTTATAATTTTATTATCTATTTATTTATTTGATCATTTATGTATTTATATTTTACGGTGAGCACTGTGTGTTAATCTGGTGTCTGTCTAGTGTTTCTTTTGGCTTCTGAGCCTGTTTTTCTGTGTTGGGCTGCATCCAAAGGGTGCAGTCTGTGGGGTGTAGTCCTTTGTTTGTGTCTGGCCCTTTCCCAGTCCCACCCTTCCCCCTACAACCCACCCACCTCCCCTAATTGGTACATTCACCTGGTCATAGCTGACCTTCCCAGGGCAGCCCTCTGCCCAGCAGCCCCTGCAGCTAAGGGCTCCAAGGCAAAGGTCTGCTCCTACATTCGCGGCTCCAAGATGTGTCAGCAGGTGTCCGCAAGGGAAGCCAATGAAGCCAGCAGTCAACAGACCCAACAAAAACTGTACGTGTGGCATGGGCGGGTTATAGAGCAATTACTTTACTCCAGAAAGCCCCCACCACTCTACCTTACTTTTCCATAATGTAGCCTGCCATAGACTTACACCATGCATACTTAGAGAGATATGTGACCACCAGCTTAAATCTATTCATGGCTGTACTGTAAATGTTGCATTGCATTACACACTAACTTACTTGCCAATGTTAGCTAGTGTCACACCCAGAGAGAACTGTGAAGATTGGCCTGCATCACATCTAGATAGAAATGTGAATGTTACCAAGTGCCACACTTGGATGGAATAGTGAATGATAGCAAGCATCACACCTAGACATAATTGTAAGGACAGCAATTCCAATTAACCAATCCACTGACAATTTCACCCCTATGCATTCACCTTTCAAACGCTAACCAAACACAACCACAAGCCGACAACACAACAATCTGCACAAACTTCACTACACTGCAACAACAAAACAAACCACACATAGACTCGCACAACAGCACATGCCGACTACCGACTGTAAAACAGCCCAAGCCCAATCAACTGACCCACCGGGCTGAGGCTGCCAACAGCATATCACTGCTCTCTTGCACTCTTCCAGCTTATTCCCACTAACTCACCACCCCTTCCCTTTTTCAGAGCCGCCAGAGCGCCAGGGGACCACTCCAGTGGTGATAGTGCACTGTGTAAATGTCCTTTAACATTAGCATAACCTTACCCCAGAACTGTGAATGATAGCATGCCCCACACTTAGTCAGATTTGTAAATGGTAGCATGTCATTCAATTTAGAAGGTATTTCCAACATCACTGAATTTCCCCTAATAGCGTCTCTGTGTTAAAGTGCAACCTAGAAAGTGTGCCAAATATCATCAGTGTGCTAAATGTGGACCCACAAAATGTGCCTAATAGCGTCACTGTGCTAAAGTTGAATTTAGAAAGTGTGCCTAATAGCGTCACTCTGCTAAAGGTGAATTTAGAAAATGTGCCTAATAGCGCCACTAAGGTATAGTTGAATTTAGAAGGTGTGACTAATAGCATCACTGCGCTAAAATTGAATTTAGAAAATGTGCCTAATAGCGTCACTGCACTAAAGTTGAATTTAGAAAATGTGCCTAATAGCGTCACTAAGGTATAGTTGAATTTAGAAAGTGTGCCTAATAGCATCACTGTGCTAAAGTTGAATTTAGAAAATGTGCCTAATAGCGTCACTGTGATATAGTTGAATTGAGAAAGTGTGCCTAATAGCGTCACTGTGCTAAAGTTGAATTTAGAAAATGTGTCTAATAGCGTCACTGAGGTATAGTTGAATTTAGAAAGTGTGCCTAATAGCGTCACTGTGCTAAAGTCGAATCTATAAATGTGCCTAATAGCGTAACTGTGGTGTAGTTGAATTTAGAAAATGTGCCTAATAGCGTCTCTGTAGTATATTCTCTGTGGTAAAGTTGAATCTAGAAAATGTGCCTAATAGTGCAACTGTGGTATTGATAACTTAGAAATTGTGCCTAAATGTACGCCCCCTGTCCTGCTCTCGTGCTTGATCACAGGCGCTTTACTGATAATCACCATATCAAACTACTATGCTTAGTCTCCCCTATACACCATCATTCAACAAGAACACAGCTGTACTATGACACATTCGGTCTAGCTGTTCTCATATTTAACATGACCCCACAAACTCCACATCATCCTAATAAAACACAGCTAGCTGAGCGCATTCCAGCTAGCTTAAGCGTCTCTTCAGGCCTAATGCAGCCAGAACTCAGTCTGGGTGTCCACCCTCCAGAGTAAACACATCCAACTGATTTCCTCAGCACCACAACTACCGCTAAGAAGCAGCTTTCATGCAACAACCACACCAGCTGCACACATATACGGCGCGCCCACGCACCATACCTCACTCTCTCTCTCCTGACTGAACTCTGGTTCCTGAGGGCGTTCAACCTACCAGCGCTTTGAGATCATACCAATGATACATAAGGCGCTATATAAATACCAAATAACATAACATAACATGCAAACAACAACTCAGAAGACAACCATCAACATGTGTCCCAGCACACATGCACAAACATGTGCACACTGCATGCAAATCAAACACACAAAACATACACACTGACAAAGAACAGCAATCCCAACACTGCCTGTCCCCCTCAATGACGTGCAGAAAATGTGCATGTCACATATCCCCATTCACTAGACAATGGCACATACACAATGCATGCATTAGTCAACATGCTGCATGAAAATGAGAAGACATCACATATACAGATAATTGATCCCACAAAAAAGCTTCTACACCCCTGGAAGACTACCAATGACATGATAAGGCATACCATCACCTGCGTAGTATTGGGACAGTGCACTAAACACAGTCATGGGAGCACATTATTAATGAATTTAAGCATTGTAATTTGGTAGGCACTTATACAATTACCCCAAATGTTTCTATGTACACACATGGCAACAGTGTGGGGACAGGGGAAGGTAGCCAATGAATTACTAACAGAGATAAATAATAGAATCAATATTACAAACAAATCATGACAAGAACTGTAAGGGGAGACAATCCCACTATGCCTTGTGAGTGTGAGTTTATGGCCCTTAAGTAAATAGTGTATCGTGCAGTAGATGGGATGCAGAGTAACTTTTACAGCAAATAATCAAGTCAGGAAGAAGGCAAAGTTGTTTAACTGCTTTATTATCAATTGTCTAACACAGGGATTTACAACGGACATCAACGGACGGTATGTGGCAAATAAGAGAAACCTATGCAGAGTTGTGTTGAGTTGTATTTGGCTCAAAGGGATCATCTTAGTATACTTTCTATAAGGGATCGGGTTGTGATTGGGTCTCTTCAGTCAGGTGGACAACTTCTGCTGACCCCCACCCCTAGTGCAAGTCATCTTCAACAGTTATTTGACACACAGCTCCCTATTGGCTGTCAAAATAAAAGGCTCTTCGGTATATGGCCTTCTATAATTGGCTGGCACACTTGTGCACTTCTGGAACATTCGGCTCATTGGCAGCACGTAAGCTGGTACCCCAGGTGTCAGTGGGTGGACTTTGACCATGTCTCCCCACCCGATTAGTCCAACATCTCTCATCGTCCATGCCTTATGCCTCGGAGATTGCCTTTGAACTTGGCCTTGCAAAGTATCCTCACTCCTGAGAATATATGGGAGTGTGTTCACACGCTATTTTAAGTCTAGAGCTGCTTGCCCGGTCTTTCTTCGATTCCAGCTGCGTTCTTGCTGAGACACAATTTTCAGCCATCATCTCCGTGAGCTTAAGCTTGCTAAAATTTTGAAACCAAAGACCACATTCTATATACTGCCAGCACTGCCTGCAGTCTATTTATTACGTTTAGCCAGCTTCTGAGATTACTTAGTCTACTTGCGATGCTGCATCTGTACAGTTATTAAATGTCTTGCATTTTCTACAGTGTTCTTTACACATGCAATCTTCACTTTGCATATGAAAGTTTATTCGCTCCTTTACTTTGTCATCAGATTCCATAAGGTGGATACATCTTCTTCTTCAGCCACTCTTCTCAGTGTGTCACGTTCATCTATTGTGATGTCACCTATGGTTCTTTCTTTCATCTTCATATTCCCTTGGGAACCTCTTCCAAGAGATTGTCATCACTATGGGGATACATCAGATAGGGGTTTCTTAGTGGATACTTTGTCTCACAGACTCTCTGCGGAATAGGCATAACCCCTGCTGTTGTGCATGGCGCGACTTCTGGCTTCCAGCATATAGGCAGAAGGGGGCCAGACTTCCTGCTGAGGCATTCGGCTACTCCTCTACTCTCCCCTTCTTGTTGATTCATCGACCACACCTTCATTAACCTGCACATTCTGATTTCTTCTCTCAAAGAAGTGCTTCTTCAGGGTCCAAATCTTCAGTACTCCCTTCAGGGATCCTGCTGATTTTACATGTTCATTTACACTCCAGGTCATATAGCTTCACTGTCCATTCGGATCACAATAGACCCATTGTCCCACATATTTCTTGTGATTTCTTGAATGCGGGAACTTCATTCCACCAGGTGCAAAAATGTTGGCCTCTATATATTTTCTGATATCTTCATCAGTCAACTCCTTGGGTCCAAACCCTGATTCGACATTGATCATGACCTTCATTCCTACTGCCTTCTTTGCTGTCTTCTTGCACTGTATAATTATCATATTGATCACACCAAATCCAGACATTATCATCACTAATACTGCTCCATGAAACCTGAAGATGTTCGGCATCCATTGTGAAACCCATGAGAAAATAAATGCAAACAAACCGTCATCTGCAATGGCCTCTGTCTCATCTTCCATCTTATTGTGCAGTTTTGTCAGCAACGTTATGGCCTCTGTCAAGGTCCCATTCTCGCCGTCGTGCAAAGGTATGAACGTGCAACATGATGGCCTAATTTTGGCACAAACACCTCCATCCATCGGCGTGATCATGTCAAGGACATGCCTATTCTATGGGGTCATCAGTCGTATGGCCCTCAATTCTTCTTTGATAGCATTGAATTCATTTATGTTAGTGTTGATGATCTGCAGAGCTCCCAGCGAGTGATTTGCAATCATCGTCTGGCTTGCTGGCATAGAGATAGTTGTGAATACTGCAACAGTCTGGCTAAGCAACTTGTGCTCATATGGAATAGCATCCAAAGTTTCTGTGGATTTCGCTGAGAAATAGTTCTCTTTTTGTTCGGTTGAGAAATTTGAGTGCTCTTCTCCTTCATAGATGGGAATCTGCTTTTGGAAATTCACCAATATTCAGGATACTCTGTGGAATTACTAATGCTGGAACATGGATACGTACTAAGTAACACATCCCTCGCCAGTCCTTGGGCAGCTTCATGTAGGCTCTGGACCCACAAGCCCAATAATGATCCATCAGGACTGCTGTTCCTTCCTTCATGCCTGGTACAATAAAAATTTGGCCACACTGGTGATTCTCTCTGACTTTCCTCGTCTGAAATGAGAGAGATGCTAGAGGTCATACATGTCAAATATTTGTGCAGTTCATCACCTAGCAATTTCGCAGTACTCTGGGCATCACTTCTACTCCTCGATGGAGGTGTAAGAGGCATTCTCATTTGCCTGCCTGTCACTAGTTCATAGGGTGTGAGGTGCTAGGCTGATTCCTTAGTGCATACAAAGCTGCGGGCAAGCAATATAGCCATCCCATCTTCAACGTTAGCTTGAGCTTGGCAATCCTTTCTTTAAGGAAGCCGTTGAGTCTCTCACATATTTCATTCACTTGTGGGTGATAAGCAGAAGAAAAAGTATGCTTAACGCTTAACCTTAGTCCTATCTGTTCGAACATTTCATTGACAAACTGTTGCCTATTATCGCATCTCAGCACTTCACACACACCCCATCTTGGAAAGACTTCACATACTAAAAACTTTGCTGCACAAGTGCCATCAGTGTTTGTACAGGGACCTGCCTCGATCCACCTAGAGAAGGGACACACCATCACTATTGGATACCTGTATCCATTACACACTTCCAGCATATCAACATAGTCAAAATGTAAATGCTGAAAAGGACCATTCAGTTGAGGAATTACTCCTCTTATCATTCTCAGTGTATGCCAGGCTGTGCATTTCTGACATACGATGCAATTCACTACATAGAATGAAACGTGTTCTAAAAGATTTGGGAAAAAAACAGTATTTCACAATCATTGTAGCAAGACTCTCCATAGTCACATGCGCATGGTAATGCAGCTGTTAAAGTGCATTACTGGCTTTCCAGTGCTATCCTGTCGCCATAATGCTTTTGTGGGGGATAAAGAACACCCCCTTTGTTTCCATAATTCCTGCTCTTCCTGCGGTGCACTTCCCTGAATCTCCATTAATTGGGTTTTTGGCAAATGATTAAACCCTTCTTGCATTACCATAATCGTGACTACCTTCTCTTTGACATTTGGAGTATAAAAACTTGAGATATCTGGTGAATACGTAACCCTTTTGGCTTCTGTGTCTGTGGCTTCATTCCTGCAAGAAAGAACTTCTGTTTGCTTAGTATGCGCTGCGCATTTAACTATCGCTATGGCTATTGGGAGTTGTAGTGCCTTAATAAGCCTGTCTAATAAAGATGCGTGCTGCACAGGTGTGCCATCCGCTCGGAGGTAGCCCCTCCTTTTCCAACATGCTAGCCCTGCATGTACAGTTGACGCCACATAGGCAGAGTAACTGTACACCGTCACTTCCAGCCCTTCATGATTCTCGAGCGCAACAATGAGCGCTACCAATTCTGCTGCTTGCGCTGAAAAGTGAGACGGTAGTCTAGGATTTGCTACAATTTCTAGCTTGCCATTTGCTCAATGTCTCACTACAGCTGTGCCAGAATGCCTTTCTCCACTTGTCTGATCAATTTTCAAAGAACCATCAATAATAAGAATTTCCCCTCCTGACAAAGCATTCTCTTTTATGCAAGGTATATCATCATGAAATTCAACCTATTTTGCACAGTTATGCACATGATTACTCTCTGCCACTGGCTCAGCCACAAATGTGGCCGGATTCACTATTTTACATCTGACAATTTTGATCGCTGGATTCAAAATTATTATTTCATAAACAGAAGCTCTCTGGGATGTCAATGCACCCTTGGGCTTCTCTAAAAAGTCAAACAAAGCATGTTCCACAAGAAGCATCATAGAACAGCCCACTACAATACTTTTAGACTTCTCAATTGCGAACACGTGGCTGCCAATGACCGTTTGCAAGGAAACTGTCCTTTCATAACTGGATCTAAAATCCTACTGTAATATTCTAAAGGTTTATGCCCCAATCTGGTCCTCTGTGTAAGCACTGCAATCATGACTGTCCCATTCACGTGTGAAAACAAGAAAACCTCCTCAGCATCATTCGGGATTCCCAAAACAAGTGCTGTGCAAATCGCTTTCTTCAACTCCTCAAATCCTTCCTCCATTTCATCAGTCCATTCTTTTGTAACACCATTCACGTATGCTTTCATTAAAGCCTGCAAACAGGATCTTGTGTGTGAACTGTAATCAAACACCCACGCACTAACATAATTGCATAGCCCCAACAATTGTTGCACCTTTTTCACTGTGTGCGGTTTTGTGGCTTTCATTATCACCTTAGCCCTTTCAGGCGTCGCCTTTTTTCCCTCATGTGAAATCATTTGCCCTATGTATAACACCTCTTCTTGACAATACGGTAGCTTCTCTTTGTCTACCTTGTATCCTGTTTCTGCTAGAATAGTCATCAACTGAATCGAGACCTGCCTGCGCTCATCTTATATAGTGCTACAAATTAGAATGCCATCTACATACTGTATCACAGCACTGTTCAAATAAGTATTGCCTAAATCCATCTGTAGGACCCTGTTAAAGATTGATTGAGACTCACAGTACCATTGTGGAAAATTAGTGTGTTTCAGACGAGTCTGGCGGAACGTAAATTAAGTTGTTGTGTGAGTCCTTGTGCAACAGGATTATGAAAAATGCATTTTTCAAATTAATCACTGTAAAATATTGAGGTTCCACTGGGATACTGCATAGCATCGTCGCCGGGTTAAGAACTAAAGGAAACTCTGCCTCTAGAATCTGGTTAATCAGTATCATGTCCTGTATGAATCTCCACAACCCTCCCATTGATGTTTTCACAAGAAACACATTGTTATTGCACAATGATTTTGATGGCAACAGAATACCTTGTTTCATCAGAGCTGAAATAGTCTTGAATATACCCTCATTGGCCTCTCGAGACATGGGATACTGTTTTGCCCGAGGTAAAGCTGGCTTCAGCTTTATTTTAACTTCCCCTATTCCCTTCAATAGTGCTACATCATAAGAGCCTTTTGTCCGTAAGACATTTGGCACCTTCTCCAAGTCTTCATCAAAAAATGCTGGACACTGCCGCATTATTGCCATTTGCTGTGGAATTTCCCTCTTCTCTATTCTTATCCATTTTGTGGTGCTCATAAAGAACACTACTTCATTGTCTGTTGAATCATCTCTAAACATATCATCATCAGTAATGTCAGTCAACCTGCAGCCTTCACCGAGAGCTATTACTGTTCTCCATGGTCTACCCTCATCATCCATTCCTTCAAGCATCGCCATTTCCCTTCGTAATATGGCTGCTTCTAATTCTAAAGGGATAGTCTGTCTCCCCTCTTTGTCCATAGGTATCTGTGGTCTAAACAAGAATTCTTCAGGTATCCTCATCGTTGTTCCCACTAATCCAGGTAGCCATGTCAATAGAATGCTCATCCCATGAAGAAAAACCTCTGGTTCTACTGGTACACCTCGCAGAGCCACTTGCCCTGTGAATGCCAGTATAAATGAGGCCACATTCATGTAGTGTATTCCAAGAGTGGAACACACTGTCCCTTCATCAGTAAAAGAAATTGTCATGTTAAGTTTTGTCATCGAATCTCTTCCCAAAATGTTAACCAATGTCTGTCGTGAATACAATAATGGAACATACATGTCACACTCTCCTATAGAGACTGGTAATTCATCAGTGAAAGGGACTCGACTCGTAGCTCCAGAGAACCCTTGCACGTTCATGGCAATTCCTGACATTGGATATTTTCCCTCTTGTATACATGAACAAGTAGCCCCAGTGTCTACTAAAAAAGAAAACGATTTGCCTCCTATTGTCACATCAACCCTTGGTTCCTCTTGGGGGTCTGGTGTCACTGATAGTACTGAACACATCAAGTTGTCCTCTGAGCTGTCCTATTGTGGGTATATGTATACCCCTGTACATGTGAAAGGGTCCCCTCCCACTACAGTAGCACCTCCTATTCTGGATGTTAGCAATTGTACCATGTTTGCATACTGTTGTGTCTGCATGCGAGCATGTTGCGACTGCCTTTGCAGGGGATTCCATTGCAACTTGCTGTGGTTGCTGTGTCTGTTGCATTTGTAGCGCTTGTGTCTGATACACTGTCTGATCTTGGCAAACCCTTCCCTAGTTTGTGTGCTATATGGTGGAGGATAAGGTATCCACCCTCTAAAGAATTGGCCATTCTGTACATTCCCTTGGCTCCCACATACACGTGCAATGTGCCCTGTCATCCCGCAAGTCCAACATACAGCGGGAGGCCGCCTGACTAGTCCCCCTTTGTTGAATCCTTCTTGAGCACTCTGATTCTCATTCTGTGCATTCTGAAAGCCACCTTGATTGCTTTGGAATCCTTGAGATTCCACAGAGCCCCACTGACATATTCTCAACTACAGTATTTCTAGAAGAAAGTAAACTGATAACTTTGCAGAGCAATTTGACAATACAGTTCTTAGAACTGAACTTGACTGCAGGAGGTTGTTACCTCTGTAGATTCAGATGAATACATGTATTTCTGATGCTACTGATAAAGCAAATGGTCTAACTGCATCTGTGATCTTTGTATGCATCTGATATCACAAATTGGTAGGGTGTTTACAAGACCATATGCCCTGCAAGAACCTGAGTCAATCAAATTAATATGCCCAATGAACCTCTCTTTCCACAGTGTAATAGAGGGCCGGGTGAGCATTGTGTATGAGGAACAGAATCTAAGGAACTTATGATTTAATCAGATTCACTTTCACTTGTCCATGTTAAATGCAATAATATTTGAAGTCATATCATTCAATTGTCCTGGGCATGAACGCTAGCATCACTCCAACCTAATGGTATTTAATTGCTTATCCTTTACATTTTGTGAATGTCTAAGAAGATGATTTTTATAATTTACCAATACATTAAAACCCAGCACCATTTAAACAGTTGTAATTGTTGCACTGGTCATTATAATTTGACGTAGTAAACCTTCATATTAGATATCATTCAGAATAGTCATTGACGTACGTTGATTCAAAGTAGTCTACCATTCAAATAGTGTTGTGATTTCCATTCATTGTGGCTTATTGATTCCATATGGTGAGATTAAAATTAGTATTATTGTAGAAAGTTTGGATTTGCTAGCAGTTCTTCAGATACATTTTCCCTTTGTTGTGAGGCCTGAACAAGTTACATTTGATACAGTTTTTCATTTTGGAAATGACCATTTTACTGGGATTCCTCTCATACATTAAAGTCTGAAACAGATAGTTGTCTGCATTTTTTTCGTGAGGGTGCATGTTAAATTGTCATGAGTGGGTGCCACCCAATGAATAATAGGTGGCTTTCTGATCTGTTTCTGACTTGTCCAGGGATGCATCCTAAAAAGGTGAACTAGCCTAACCACAGAGGTGTGCTAGCAGTTAGACCCTTTCATTCTCATTTACTGTCCTCTGAAGAATTGGACCCTTACTGTTGCATGTTAAGGGTACTATCAGGTACTATTACTGATGTTAGCCTTGATTCCAGGATGTACCTCTCACCCTCCCATAGAGGAAATGTATACCTCAGACCCACTGGGTCATTATCTGAGTGAAAAGCCAAGATAGCTAGGGTAATCCAGACGTGGACTCCTGGCTCACTGTGCTTAGAGAGGCACAGATTCATCTCACTGATGAGGCCTGGCTAGGCCGAAACACATGTCTGGGGTTGCTGTTGGTACACCTGTTCAGAGGAGAATTGCCTATAATTTCCGTGCTTGACTGCCCACGTGAATGAAATGCAAAAAGGTGTTTCTCCTATGTGAAAGGTACAGTGAGCTAAAGTGTGGTTGCAGACCCTCCCAAGTGGGCAGCTTCCAATAGAACAGGTTATTTGGCAGTGTTTGTTTTTGGTTGAGCTCCCAGACCTCTTTGTGTATGCTTGTTATGGGCTTCCCAAGGTAGGTGCTGATCACTCTCTTCCTATAATCATAAAGGACTTCTTTTGGTAGGAATACAATCGGTCATATTGCTACCTTTAGTGCCATCTATTTAACAATAGAGGTACAATTATAATGTTAACTGTTGTTGATTATATAGCGATCACATTTTGTAACCATTCACATGTAGCTTCAGCCGTTCCTTTGCTACAGCACCTTTTTTCAGTGCTGACACAATCATCCCTTGTCCAGTTCTTCTTATTAATGCTGTTCTTCAAGGTTTTCAGATTCTGTTTTGGATCACCTTTAGTAAAAGGCATTATTTGTGTGTGTTATTCATTTGCTTTTCTGGCTCCAAACAAAAATGAAATCTGTGCAGTGTGTAGGCAATAGACCCATCAGTACCTCTTCTCAGTGTTCCTTCACTACTTGGTGCATGGTGCAACCCTTTTCAAGGCAGTGACCAAACAATCATATTCTATCCTGTTAGAAATCCCTCCATACTCTCTTATGGAATTTGTGACCTGGCTTTTGACAAGCACATGTGACCACTCAACTATGCAAAAGTGCTGCTGGCTGAAGAGGCTTTACTTGCCTGGTCTCTGACGAGTCTTATTCTTATTCTTATTTATTACCAGACCACGCAGTTTGCAGACAAAATTCATAAAACACATACATACATAGGCCTAAATAGCTGTAAATTACCAAAACTAGGCAAGCAGATCCAGAGCCTAAGATCATCCAGTTTTAAAAGACATAACTGGTACATCTCTGGTACCTGCTCACCCTGCCCCCTTCCCGCACTGCCTCTGGGCCACCCCTTGCACTGGGCTCTGTATCTGTACCCATACAGCCCCCCTCCTTTTTCTTCCTGCACTTATCAGACCGACCCTGTCTGCTGCCTTAAACCTAGCACTTGAAAATTGCTGGTTGCATTACCACTGTTTGTTGCCTTTATTATTTATTTATTGTTATTTATCTGTTTCTCCTCTGCTTCGCACTTTCCACTTCTCCCTCCTTCCATGCACTTTTCCCCTCCTCCTCTCCCATGCACTTGCGCGTTCTCAATGTCACTGGGCCTAGTAAGATTACTGTTTTGTTCTCCCCTGTTCCCCTCCTTGCCTTGTCGCGCTCTGAAACCCTTGTGTACGAGCGCGATAGAAATAAAATATCAATCAATCAATCAACCAAAGAAAATTATCAAGAAATATATTGACTCTCAAGGCTAATGGAAGTACAATGGTGCCCTAAATTACTAGGGTAATCCAGACGTGGAACCCTTGCTCACTGTTCTTAGAGAAGCACAGCTGGACCTCACTGACAAGGCCCAGCCAGGCTGAAACCTGTATCTGGGGTCGCTGTTGGTACTCTTGTTCAGAAGAGAATTGCCTGGCATTTTGGTGCTGGACTGGCCAAAGACTGATATGTAGTGGAAATTTCTCTTTTGTGAAAGGATGGTGAGCTAAAGACTCTGGTTGAGACTCAAACCCGGGATAAAGGCCAGTAGAGAGAAACTCCCAGAAATCCCTTACTTATGCAGCTACAACAAGCAACATCACCTCCAAGATTAGGCCCTTTAATTTTTGTTTCTTAATGTTCTTGGCTCAGCTTTTCAAGAGCCATCCAGTCTCATTCTCTATTTTTAAATGCATAATTCCTCTGAGAGACCTTTGTTCTTCAGTGGTTAGCATTCTCTGTACCATTCAAAATGTCCTCACTTAAGCTATTCTGCGATGCTCCGCTGGAAGAGGCAATGTATCTGAACTTTGAAGGGACTTTGAATGGAAAATGTTTGGGGCCTCATCTGGGTGGGTTTTGACTCATTGCAGCATCTCATGTTTAGGGGCCTCTTGCGCTTTCTTAGTCATCTTGAGACAATCTCTCTTTTTCGAAGGCCCTTAGCCTGAGTTCTTATTCAGGCCTATGGGCTTTGGAAACATGAGTCAGACCTTTCCCTTTAAACATCGCTCACCAATCTCTAATGAGAACTCTCTAAAGGTGCTATTGGCTCACTTTTGGGAATCATAGGTAGAGCTCAAAGCGTATCCTGAGTGAGATACTGGAATGCGTAAGGAAGGAACAATCACTCAAAAGATAGGTTAGTGTTTACAATAGAGAAGAGAAGATTAGAAACAAGTTCATAATACGTAATTAAACTGTATTACCTCATTCCAACAAAAAACTATATAAAAAACAATAAAAGTGAAAATGCACAAAGAATATGCAAGGGCATCACAATTAGTCCACTTGCGCTTGGAATATAGCCAAAGTTGTTCACTGTTTAGATGGAGATCTGTGGTTCACTGCACACTCTCACGGTGGATTTAAACATATATGACCACTAATTGAGACCCTCTAGAGGTCATATCTTTACATTGCTATACATGTGTCCTTGGTATTCAGCCGCATGCTTGAGGTTTGAATAATTGGTTTACGCTGATATTGAAGGTTCTTTACAACATCAAAGCGTGGATTTGCTGATAACATGAAATGCTATGGTACCAAAACAGGATAGCTGCTACTGGTATCAAACACATGTCCTGCTCACAGACCACTGCCCCTTCTTTTTGTGCATATCATGATTGCGTCAGAAAGTTTGAAAACCTGAGGACCTGAAATGATTTCATGCGGGTGGTGCATTTCCAAGGAGGTGCATTGCTCTAAAGATATTTATTTTCAGATGGCATTCTTGAAAAGTATGGTCTCACACTCCTCAAGAGCAGGATGCGGTTATGCTCGGCTTGTTCAATCACGTTACATACAATTACGAAAAAGCTTTTATTGAGGGGTTACAGCATAGCATCCTACATCATTCTCCTCTTCTAAAATTCTAGCTCAATAGACCTCTCAGAACCCAATGTAGTGACAGGTGGTTCAATGATTTTATCTTCAAGTTTGAATTCTGAGGCTGTTCGAATGAGTATATATGTTTCATGGTTAATAACAATTGTAATGTTAGGATGAGTGTTGTGAAAAATCAACTGAACACCAATTTCAGTGTATATTATGTAATTAGTGATCCAGGCATATAACCTCTTTATCACAAGCATGTTTATGACATTTAAAACGTCTGCAGTCATTCTTATGGTGCCAAAACGCATTTGTGTGTATGCAAAGCACACAGGAACCCTTGTGTGTGCCATTTTCCCCACCCCCTTACTCATAAGGGTAATTTGAGAGAGTACAATCGGAGTGTATCAGACTGCCCATTTTGGAATTATAACCTTCTATCTGAAAATGATTTAAATGTTTCTTCTAGGTTTTAATAATATGCTTTTCTCAGTAAGACAAGTCTAAAGTTATTTTTATGACTAAAACATATACTTGAAGTGATCATTAGAAATTAACATTGTAAAATGTTCTTAAGAGCCTCTTTACAATGCTAGTACAATTAGGTATTTATTTTAACTTCTGCCTCTCTGCAGAGTATATAAATGCCCCCCTTAATTTATCCCATAAGGAAAATTCATCCTCAGCGTGATGGTGATATTCTTGCAGAACAAACACGATGACAACATATGTCTCCACATTTCAGGCCAGGCTCCACCTCAGGAGATGCCTCTGCCACCGATGCTGTCATTCTCGTTTTAACTATAAAAAAGCGGCGCCCCCTCCCCGTTCAAAATATCTGGGTATTATTTATTATTGTGATGCTGTGAGTATCACTTAGAGTGGCTCTAGCAAATGCATGCCTGTCACTGTGACTGTTTCTGAAAAGAGAGAGAGAGAGAAAGAGAGAGAAAGAAAGAGAGAGAGAGAGAGAGAGAGAGAGAGAGAGAGGAGAGAGACAAAGAGATTGACATATGATATGCCATGCACATCTAGAGTTCATTTAATTTTTTCCAAAAATCCATCATTTCTCCGCTACTGGGTTTCGGGGATGGGAAAGTGACACTCATATAATTTGGAAACTAAGGGTTGAATTTTATATTAGTATTATTATTATTGTTTAAACCTTTATGCTGGCCCTACCGTTAGGATCTCAAAGCGCTTTCCAAAGTTCAAAGGGAAGCACTGAAAAAACAAGTTACAATTTTCAAAATAGGATAGGAAAATCAGGCTAGGTAAGGTAAAGTAGGGAATGAGGTTTAGTTGGATCATGTGGTGGAAAGTAGGTATGTTTTGAGGAATGTGAAGAAGGTAATGATAGAAGGGGGAGCGGGATGTATTGTTGGAGCGTGTCCCAGGCTCTTGGTGCCCATTTGGTGAAGGCCTGTTTTGTGCACAGTTTACTTTAAGTGTGGAATGTGTAGGAGATTTTGGTTGGATTTTCTGGTGTTTGTATGGGTGATGGGTTTAGGTTTGTAGCGGAGGTAGGATGGGGGTTTGAGGTGGATGGGCTTGTATGTGATGCAGAGTACTTTAAAATCAAGTATCAGGGTATGTGGAGCCAGTTCAACAGGAGGAGACCTGGGGTGAGTGTTTTGGTAAATGTAGAATGAGTCTTGCTGCTGCATTTTGTATGGCTTGAAGGTGGGTAAGAGAGTTATTGGGAAATCCTGTGAGGATTGAGTTTCTGAAGTACAACTTGAAGATGACTAATGCCTTAGATTATAATGGGAAATATGTTTCCTAATGAAAATTCCAATTGGTAAATGCCCTAGTTTCTTCAGTGGGGCTGCATAACATGCTCCCCACCTTGAACTTCATTAATCTCCAAGCATATGGCGCACACACCAAATAACTGAAAGCAGGGTAAAACATGTCTTTCATCAGTTAACACTGTTTAAAGAGATCCATATTGTTTTGTGCAGGACCAACTGAAGATTTGAGGGGACTTGTGGGGGCCCATTTGAAAATGATGTTTGGAGGACCCCCTTGCTAAACAGCTGGTAAAACTGCATTGTGAGGTGCATAGATTTTAATAGCTATTAGCACCCTCGGCGGGGGTGCCAGCCAATCAGGAGACTAGGAAAGCAGGTTGATACTGCTGATCTAGCCCATGTTCCACACTGCCTGATGGCCAGTTTCCCCCACCCGCCATCTTCCCTCACCATCTGCCCCCTTTTAAACATATCCTGCTCCCCTCTTACCTCATTAATGTGGTAGCAGGAAACCACAGCTGCTGCTAACGCTCCCCTCTGCTCTGTGATGCTGCCATGGAAATGGAAGAGGGTCTACGTACAGAACCCCGCCGTCCCAATTCATGGGGGCCATCTTTGTGCAGCATTTTCTTACCATGAATGGGATGCCGCGGGACGACCCGTTCACGAAAAGATAATCCTTTTAATTAGCTCCATTCCAGCCTGCAGAATGGCTGGTAATGGGGTTAAGTACCAGTTCCACAGGCTAAACCGGGTGGTAACGTCCCGGGGCCCTCGACAAAGGCCCTTGCTTTGCTTGTCCCTTTAACTGGGCCATTACCCCAACCTCATCATAGCCTGTGGAACCGGTACTTAACGCCATAATACGTTTCCTTATGCAAATTCCAATGGTCGATTTCCCTAGTGTTATCAGTGAGGGTGCCCCACCTTGTACTTCATCAATCTATAAGCATATTCACTTCCCCAAAGCAAAGCGCTGAAAGCAGGCTAACGCGTTTCTGTGATCAGCTAGCACTGTTTAAAGAGGGCTGCTTTGGCCTGCAAGTACACCGTCAGGAGACAGCCTTCAAAGACTGATGCTTCCTTAGGGAGTACGTGCATGCTAATACCTCCAGCTTGCAGCTTCATTCTGTGGAAACATCCTAGATAAAGTCACGGAGGGCTGGAGTGAGTAGGTATCTATTATCACAGGACAGGGTTTCTTGTCCTGTGCACAGCAGAACGCACGAACGCTGGTGAATTAAACATATCAGACTGTCTTTGTCAGAGGTACAGGGGCCCATAACGTGTGGTGTCACATTTCAGTTGAAAGATTGAATAGCCGTGACTTTGGGCATGGATTTTTTTACTGAATATGGCCATCCAGCCCCTAGATTTCAAAATCTACTTGAAGCCCTTTTTTCTTTCCATGGGAATCTCATCCCTTCTGTGAGAAGCATGGCAGCATGGGCGGAGCTGGCCCCCGGCATTGGAGGGCTGAAGCACTCCCACTTTGAGAGAGAAGGCATCACTGTACTGTGACACCCAAGCCATGGCTCTGATAGCAAAGGATGTAAAGGCAAAAGCCCATCAAATGTAATGCATACTTGCCTTAAGTTCTTACACTGCATAATGTGCTTGCTGAAGATGAAGCAACAGACTGCATACATTTAGTTTTTTTTGTAAAAGATCAATAAAAAAAAATTAAATACCGAAGGAAATTCTCACATCAGAGAGCAGTTTCCGGCAGCAGCGTCAACATACAGTGCCAAAGGTCAAAAGCCAGCCCAGTCACTATCACTAGTCCCCACAAATAAAGCCAAAGGCTAAGAAGCTGGGCTCAGCTCCTGAATGGTCACAGGCCTGGGATGATCTCTATGGCATTGTGAAATTAAATAACCTTGAATCAGGTTGAAAGATGCATCTAATGGGCCAAAGGAAAGTCAAATAGCTATTCAGCCCCCTGGGCTGAATCAACTTTTAAAACTGCCGTCCAGCAGCCAATTCAAAGAGGCCCCTTCGGTGACCTCTTAGGTCCTAGGTGGTCTCTGCTCAGCAGGGGGGCGACTCTCTGTTGTGCCAACATGTTCAAGTGAATGCGTGCGGACGGAATCCATCTCCAGCGCTGTCAGCCCGGCGTTTGTCATGCTGGCTGAAATCACAACTGCAAGAGCAAAATGGGAGCACTTCAATGGAAAGCACGCGCGCATGTGTTGTGTACAGCACGTGGAGCAGAATGTGCTGTTTGGAAGGCCCTACTCTGAGGTGAATAATGGCAGTCTGCTGTTCCCTAACACCCCCGGCGTGGGTCTGATTTATAACACACAGCTGCGGGACCAGAGAGTAAAACCCATCGAATATTGCCAAACCTACGGAATTTCTTAAACAGGAGGCTTGGTAATGTCTCGGACTGCAATAAACCTCCGATGTCACGTCCATTATGTTAAACATAACTCAAGCAGTGCTTTACATGTTTTGTGATTTGCACATATACAACTAAAACTTTATCACCACAGGTACCTCAAAATCCAGGCAGAAGTTGTGACATGTAACGTAGAAATTAAACAGCGAAAACATCTATAATTCGCATCTGAAAGCCGCCAGGCCAGCGTTAAACTATTTCAGAACTTGTGTGAAAGTGCAGAGAATCATTTGTCGGCCCTACCCAAATACTATAGCAGCCACAGATCAGCAATGAATAAACCCACACATTACATGCTAATGGCGGGTGAAGGCAAAACAAACAGAACTTTACCTTTCAATGTAATGTCAATTAAACATGTGGTCGCTCATAAAGTTCCTGAAATTGTTGCCAAATCTCCATTAACGGCGCAACGTTGTTTCTTAGGCGATGTGAACATTATTTTTATTTTGGCTTAATTATTAATTTCACCATTCATATCTTTTGAAGCCACCTCCCTCAGCTTCCTCCTTCCACTCCATCACACTCACACCCCTCATTCATCCAACTCATTAATTGTCCCACCAAACAGTCCCAACTTTCACTCTGAATGGTCCGATTTAACTACAAACAGCCACAGCTCACTCTGCACCAATGTTTAACTTGGCGGTTTCAGCCCAAATAGTACTCACCCACACAACAACCCCGTACTTAACGGCATCCTCTCTCCACTCTCCTCGTACAACCATGCTCAGCACATCACTTACCCCACAAATAGCTGGCAACAACCTCGAACCCCTGATTTCCTGCAAAAATGCGCAATTTATCCAAAACAGCATCCATACACCATCCAGGCATATAAAACACATCACTAACACGGCTCTTTCACCACTCACACCACCCCGCACCACTCTTTGGCCCCATCCTACTCCTCAACAATTACAACACCACCATCACCCAAGCACTCGACCTAAGAGCACGCACAAATGACAGAAAGCTCTATAACCACTACTGCAAACCATGGATCATTGTCTCACTCTGCACATTCAAACAGGAAGCCAAATGACTAGGAAGAGCCTGACAAAAGAACGTATGTTCCTCTGCCAGGAACTCCCCCCCCAAAGAATGCCGATCCAAATACAAGATGACCATTTGCAGCACCAAAGCCCCCCTACCTTCAAGAGATTCAATCTGCCCCAATCACACACACACAATCTGTTCAACATCACCAGCTCACTCTCTAACTCACCACCAACTGATAGCATGCCATAATCCACCAGGTACACAACATTAGACAAGCCCTACCATTCACAGACTCATTCAAAAGCCTCTACCCCCAAACCCACAAATACACGAGTCGCATTGCCTCCCACTGGCCATGACACACTTATCATCACAGCCAAAACTAAACCAGCCCAACATGCACCACTGTCAACTGGTTTAGCTCCTTTACGACTGACAGGACACACTTCCTCTCCATGCTCTCCTGTGAATCAAATCCCATCCTAGCTAAGGATCTTCCCCTTTTCCACTCTGGTTTAACCTCAGTGTTGAATCCTCCCTACAAACTCAAGCAAGCACGACAAGTTTCACCAAGAGGGAGGCTACACACACATATTCTTTGAGATCTCGTTACTCTCAGAACACTGCATCCTCAAATACTTTCCACGATCACAACCTGGATGGCCACCCACATCCTAAAAGTGTACCAATTCAAAATCAGACTCCTCCTCATCTGCCACACCAGACAAACACCGAACCTCAACCTCTGGATCAAGGAACACACAACTGATACCTCACACACATCCCTCTATATAGCAGTCAAGTCCCCAGGCTTCCCCATCAACACCTGCCTATCCTATACAGACCCCACAGCTGCCATCAATAAAGTGTGCAGCATACAGCTACAGGTCAAACGCAGGATAAGTAACAACCTTCCCCTTGATGACTTCCAATGCGCCAGACAATTGCCTCAGATAGGTTTTCCCATCATTTTGAAATATGCCCCACAAGTCCCCACACATCTTTAGATGGCCCTACACCAAATAATACGTATTTGGGAGCAGAAGTATTTAATGGAAGCCCATGTAAGTAAGCTACACTCAAAACTACAACCTAAACTCAATTATATAGCTTCTTTTGTATAACACACAATAGAGCTCATTTTGTAAACGTTTTTAAACTGTGGCGGTACTGGCAATGTTAGCACTTACATTCTGCGGGGTCCCCTAAAAGTAATTTTCAACTTTTACAAAACTGAGTGCACAAGTAAAGAGCAAAAACTTTTGAAAATGCCATGACTCTTTTCTTTTACTCTCCGTTTTAAAACAATATATAAAGGCAACTTGCAATTTATACTTCATAGATGACATTTACAATGGATACCTATAGCATTTGCATAATTTTAGCAGGTGCTAAATGCAGGCTAAATTCATAGGAATCAATTAGTTTTACACCTGCATGAAAACTTAATTTCTTATTTCTTTTTTATTTGTATTGTTTAAAGTGCGGACCAAGCTCGAGAGCAGCAGAGCTCTATACAGAGTGTGGGTAGCCATCAATAGGGCTGGCCTCTTTCAACAGTAAGAAATGTGTCTGATTAATTTCAAATGACACATCTTTTGTCCTCTTTGAACTGCTTTTAGGGGAGCCAAGTGAACAGCTGGCAGCCCCACCAGGAGGGCATTTCCTCCGTCGATGTGCGAGACCCCAAGAGTCTGCACTACGGTCTGGAAGTCCTGCAGCTGGATGAAGAGTTTGATTTTGCAAATAGTAGAAATTTGGAGCCAGGCTGTTTGGGCATTCTTGGCTATGTGTTTCTGAAAGGACAGACTACAGTCAATGGTGAAGGCTAGGGATTTTGCTTAGTCTGAGAGTTATGAATCAAATCCTTCTAGGTGCATTTTGTTAAGCCGTTGTTGGACAGGTTGTTTTTTAGCGGGCGAACCGATGAGGATTCAGTGTTAGATGGGTTTAGTTTGAGGTAGGTAGTCGACATCCAGGACTGGATGGTGGCTCAGTAATTGCAGAGATGAATGATGTCCTGCACGCTATTTTTTCTCATGTACAACTGAATATTGTCTGCATATTGGTGGATAAGTATATAGGGACCTTTGAGGAGAGGGCCAAGAAACTCCATGTAAAGGTCAAACACGATTGTTGAGAGGATGAAGCCTTGGTGGACTCCACAAGAGACCTGGAATCAGTTAGAATGCAATTAGTTCATCTGGATATCTTGGTCTCTTCTCGAGAGGTAGGAGGTAACCCAATTCAGGCCAGTGCCAGAGAGTCCCCTCCTGTCGACAAGGAGGGAGAGGAGGATGCAGTGGTCGATGGTGTTGAATGCAGCCAAGAGGTCAAGGAGGACAAGGAGGCATGACTCATTCTTATCCATGATTTGGAGGGTATCATCCACCACCTGGATGATGGCTGACTCAATGTTTCATTTGGGGGGGAACCCTGACTGTTTGTTATTTAGGAGGTGAAGTGGTTCGATTCTGGCAAGTAGTTGTGTAGTGACTACTTTTGCCAAGATTTTTACAGTAAATGTAAATTAGAGGTTCGTAATGGGCTGGTAGTTGACCAGGTTGTCTGGAGCTAGGGTTTGTTTTTTCAAAAGAGGTCGTATGAGGCCAGTCTTGTGGGTGTCCAGGAATTGTCCTTTTGTGAATGGGGCAATAATGTGAAAAAAGACACAGAGCTAAAATAAGATTAGACTGTTTTGTAGAGATCACTTTCAAAGTACTCAAAACACACATTTAACCAACCAGACAACTTGTAAATAATTAAAGTAATATGTTGAGGAAAAAAATCTACGAATGAAGCTTTATTCATTTTCGCAATTTTGAGTTGGAACCTTAAAATTACCAGCAAAATAATGGGAGACAGAAATAAAATGAATCTCACTTTTGAATTTTCTATCAGGACTGAAAGAAATGCAGTGAATTAAGTGCACCATAGCTCCACCTTCTTGTGGTTATTATTTCACCCAGCCTGCAGCTTCATTCTCCCACTCATTTTTAATCATCCACCATCCTCACTACTTAAGGGGATTTTTGTGTCCCAGGTTTTGGAATCTGGGGTCCCAATTTCTGCCAGTTTCCAAATATGGGCACATCCAGCCCAATTCCAGCACTGGAAATCTTTAGATAATACCACTGTCATTAAACCTCGAGGCACAAGAGGACAAACGAAAATTAATATCTGCATGCAAGCCAGTAAAGTAATTGGATGAAAAATGATGTTCACCAACAACCAACTTGTGGCGTGGCCCTTGCCACAAGCTATGCTTTAATGCTGAATTACGGAAAATCATTCCGAGCTGTGGCCATATTCCACCACATTGAATGTCTAATTGTATAACTCTCATTTGTAGCCACCATTACTTGTGCTGTGTCCCTTGTCAAGCTTTGATATACTGCCGAATTACCGAAAATCCATTCTAGCTGTGCCTAAATTCCACCATGGCGAATGTCTATCTGTTTAACTCTCGCCTTGTAGCGCCCAGTAACTCATGGCAGGCCTCTGCCAAGTATTGTATTTTTCTAAATCGACATTTGACTGTACTGCATACTTTATACAGCCCCCATAATATGAGGTGCGGCTCTGCTAAGTTGTATACACATAACTACTATGTCTGTAACAATATCCTTATTTTTGCACTTCAAGAATGTACCATGCACTATCTGTAACTAGCGCCTAGATGCCTCATGGCTTTGTGCGCTTAAATTAACACTAAATAAATAAATAAATAAAAGAACTCCCTAATTTAAGACCTCAAACAAATATAGAAGAGGTCAATTGTTCCCAAGATCTGCACATCCCAGGGGTGGTAAGGTAAACGTGACTGCTGCCATGATACAAAGTGCCTCATGGAATTGGTACAGGAACATGGATTCATGTTGAGGCAGTCTTCGGGATTGCCAGTAGGTTGCGAGCAGGGGCGAAATGGTGGCCATTTCTGAGCATCACTTGAACTTTACCACTTACCCCACTGCCCACCATGGTGTAGAGATTTTGTGTGCCTACTAGCTTGGATAGTCTAATACCATCACAGTCAAGTTTAATGAGAAGGGGTAGGGGTGTTTGTGGCGAGCCAGGCTACATTGTTGACTATAAACCATGGGGTCTTGTGTCACTCAGGAGTCAAGCCTTACCCATTAAAGTACCCTTTAAGCAAGTCAGTACTGCTGCAGTCTGATGCAGACAGTGCACACCATAGATGATAATGATAATGATGTGTTATTTATACAGCGCCTTAATCCAAAGTGCTTTACAGAGCACATATTTACATACAATATCACCCAACCGAAATTGGTACTCATTTATCGACCTCGGAAGGATGAAAGGCTGAGTTGTCCTTGCCGGGATTCAAAACTGTGTCCTGCAGATCGTGCTCAGATCGTAGCAGCGAGCGCTCAACCCGCTGAGACATCTTACTGGCGTAATGGTAGCCAAGATAAATGTACAATTGTCAGAAAGGTCTTGGCAGAGCCCTCTCTAGAGAACATTTAAGAAAACCTGCTCGGGTTGATTCTAATGGGCCCTATGTCACATAAAGCTCTACTAAAACAGCTACTCTTTACTAACATGTTGGGAACCTTTGAACAACCACCACAGTGACTGACCTTGTAAGGCCTAAGCCTATGCTGTGAAAAAGATTTTGATTTTAATGCAGTGTTTGCAGTATATCTGCATGTGAGAAGAATATACACTATTTCAGGTGCATATCCAGCTATGTATCAATTAGAAATATTTTTTTAAAGGTGTTATAGTTGAAACACAAAGCACCAAGCCCACAAAAGTAACCAGTTATGGTTTCTAAATTAATCATAACTTCTCTACTGCTGTCATAAAGAAAATGTATATGTAACTTGGCCATTGCCATGTACTGCCAGCGGCCAGTGTCTCTAGGTAATGTCCTTTCTTCCGGTAGTGGGTTTTGCCAAGCTTCCAATAATGGTCACTGGCCATGGCCTGCAGTCATGTCCTTTGACCACTGTACCCATGCCATACTAAAGTACCTGAGGTGGCCATTGGGCATGACCTATGGAAAAGTGCAGTGGCCAATTTGCTGCTACTATGGGTCTATGTGCCACTGGCCATTGCCTCCAGGCATGGCAAGTTGTCGCTTTGTCTTCAGCTAGCACCGGGTCCCACTAAGCCAGAAAAGTTTCTAGAGAGCCTTGCCTAAGACCAAGTGGCCAAATTCTTTCTTGCCTCCGCTGCATATCTGGGGGCCACTAGCCATAGCTTGAGGTAATAACCAGTGGCCAATTTGCTGGGAACATTTGCATTTGCTTTTGTATTCATTGCCGGCATGGTGCTTGAACCTGAAGAGTAGGCCTAAACTGTAGTCAAATTGACAAAGGTCTAGAGTGGATATTACAGTTTTTGTAGAGTGGTGGTTGAGGAGGGGGCAGTTTGTGTGGATGTTTTAGACATAAGAGCGAACTGAACTTACAAAACGTAATCACCTCTACAGCTGCCAGTATCAAAAAGAACCTCATGGGTATCCCCTTGAGGTGGAAGTGCAAGGAGGTTTGGAGGAAATATTGTTGAGGCAGGAAGTAGAAGGGTGTCTAGGGCTGTTAGGTAATCTGTTTTTTCTTAGTTGCGATGATAATAAGACAATGAAGTCGAATCCAGTGGTTTTTGGTGGCAAAACAGTTGGATATCTTTTGCAACAGATCATGGGTGAAGGAGAGGAATGTGAAGAGTTGGGTACTATCCACAAAGACATGGCAGGAGAACAGAAAAACCATTATTTTAGAAATGGAGAAGTTGTAGAGCATAAAGCGCAGTGGACCCAGAATGAAGCACTGGTGATTCCTAATGGCAGAGGTATTTGTAATTTGTTTTTTATGTATATGTTGCTTACACCGAAGTGCTGAATATAATTACAATTCAACTGTACAATATAAGGACCGATGTGGTACAGTACTGTGTACAGACACGTAGTTTGGGGGGGAGAAAGAAGGTGCACTTTTAAGCAACAGTGGAAGATGTGGCGAGAAAGAGAAGAGCATATATCAGGAGGAAGTGAATTCCAATGTTTGGGGGTGAGAAAAAAGAACAAACGGAAGCGAGAAGGTTTTTTAGACATAGATTAAAGATGATGAAATTGTGAGGGAAGAGAATGAGAAGGAATATATGGTTAGACCAGAGCAGAACATTATGGAAGAGAGGACCATGATAGCATTCAAAGACAATACAGATGAAATGAAATAGGAGACCCAAGTCGCAGGTGAGGAGAGATATAGAAAGAAGGGAAGGGGAGATAGGGGACTGAGGTGGGGGGTGAAAAACAGATTAATAGCAGAGTTGAAGACTGAGGAGAGAGAAGTGAGGTAAGAAAAGGGGAGGGTGATGAGGAGGATAGAACAATAGTCAAGACACAAAAACTATTGATAAAGTGATGAGGAGATTAGAAGCATAAAAGATAGAATGAGAAAAATATAGAAAGGGAGACTATTGAAAAGGTGGTAGGGACAGATAGGGGCAGTAGTGTAAATATGAGATGAGAAGGAAATAGATGAGCCAAAGATGATGCCAAGATTGTGCACAGATGGGGAAGAAGAATGTTAGGAAGGAGGGAAAACACATCCCGGATGAGTTTAGTGGGGGGAAGGGAGAAGATGGTGGGAAGAAGATATATAATGTGGAAGGACATCCAGGATTGAACTGCAGAAAGATTTGCTGACATTGAGGAATGAAGAGAGTCAGAGAAGGAGGTGAAAGAGAAAAGAATCTGAGAGTCATCTGCATTGAAGTAGCAGGAAAGGTTAAAGGGTTTGATGGGGAAGTAAGTGAAATAGAGTAGTTTGAGTAGAGCAAGGGTCCAAGGGCTGAGCATTGTGGGACATCATAGAGCTGTAGGTTTGGAGGTCTTAGTGTTCTAGGATATAGAGATGTAATGGTCAGCAATGTAGGAGGACATCCAGGTGATAGCAGTTACATTGAATCCAAAAAGAAGGCAGTTACCTTGTGTCTGATTGAGACAGTTAGAGAAGGTGAAAAGCAGGGAAGGGTTATTGACAGTGTCAAATGCCACAAACATGTCCAGAAGAATGAGAATGTTTCTGGTTAAAACAATTACAACTTTTACAATACAATACACCAAATGATCAACATAAAGGACAGAAATAAAAAGAGAATGATAGATTTTAAAATATCAAATGGTCCCAATAATAAAATTCACAAATAATCAGACACTTTCAAAATTCCAAACCTCTCTTAAAACCTATACAACAATCATATAGCAGCAATAATAGAGCAACTTTCCATACAAAATAAACATAAAAACATTAAAAGGTCAATTCATTCTTTTCACCTCCTAAATGGAAGACAGCTTGGAGTGGTGAGCACAGTATAGAAAGTGGAATTCATGGGCCAGTGCTGGAGAACGCTGACCCGAGAGGACGTGCAAGCAGAGGGCTCCTGCAGGCATCAACACAAGGGGCCACACTACGCCTGCAAACACTGCAGGCCCCGCCAACCATAGCAGATAAGTTAACCTTATTGTAAAACTTGTGAACGCAAGCAGCGTTCGGATAGAAACGCTTCCTGATAGCCTTGGGGCAATGTGTTCCGGCAATGTGTTCCCGAGCTTAGAGGGAACATACCGCATGGTTTCCTGACACATGGTTGAAGTGTCGGGGGTTTGGGAAATGCTACTATAAGGCTTGCATTGAGACAGCTGATGGGCCATGCTGGCCACTCTTGCCTACTTGGTACCGTGTATAGTAACACGGCTTGTAAACTGCTGCCCGGCAGAGCTAACCATTGTGCCTAATGTATCATGTGTTGTAACACGGTTGACTGACACGTACTCACACCTGCTTTTGGTTTCTTATAGCGGCACTCCATCGCAGCACTATGGCAAGAACTTGGTACCACAGCCCTAGGCAGATAAGCCTGATGCGCAGCTCAAAGCTAAGTGCAATTGCTTTTCAAGTTGACTGTGCCTAAGTTGTGGGGAACGTGTATTACTGAGTTTGGGGGTATACTGCTGTGAAGTGTATAACCAGTTGAGATCATAGGAATCACGGTGTGATAGAAACGCTTTGTGTATCTCATTACGTGTCAATGCCTACTCTAATGTGTATGTGTAGTAGACAGAAGCTAGGCAGGGTTTTGGGGGCATAGTGTGTACGAGAGTAAGAGTGTGTGGGCGGAGTGTCATCAGCCTCAGAAGTCCCAGGAGAGGCCAACAGAAAACATCTTACCCAGAACCCCCTTTCCTATCCATCACCTCTACATTATCCTTTTCCCGGTTTCCCTAACTCCCCCTACCCATCCAAACCAGCGGACCCTAACCCTCTTTCCCCGGCGGGTTACAGAGGCCTGAGTTATCTATCATCCAGGCACCAAGACCCAACGGGGAGGCAGGTGTACATGCTACCTCCGTGCAAGATTGAGAACATGACATAAGAGATGTAATGAGGTTATTGAGGTAAATGCGTTGACAGTTTGAGGTGCAAAGCGGTCCATAGGAGGTCATAACGGATTGGCTGGATTAAGGATGGGAGCTAGGTCTACAGGTAGGTGGGAAAGAAGGAGCAATGACTAGAGAGGGTAGTTGCTTGATAATAAAGATTGGGAGGTATGAGGGGGAGTGAGAGGAGTGTATCGGGTATTTTGGATCTTGGAGATTTTAGAGGAGAAGTAGAGGGTGAAGATGTTAGCTGAAAGGGTTGAGGAAAATGAGTGAGGATGGGGAGGAGCAAGCAAGGATTAAAAGGAAGAGAAGAGTTTGTAAGTGTGTGAGTGAAGAGAGGAGATGAGGTGTGTGAACTATTTGGACTTGCCGAGTCTAATGTAAAGATTGGTTCAAGAAGGGTATTGGTTCCATGCTATATGAAGAACCAGGCTGTGAGATCTGTGCAAATAACAGAAGTGATGCAGCTTTCAACTCTGTTGCAGGCCCCACCGGAGCCAGGCCCAGTGACCATGTCATCCACAGTACAGGTCTATAACTAACTGGCCATGGCCAAAACGTTGCTCTTAGCATGCCCTGTGACCATGCTCCAAACTCCAAGAAGCCACCTGAAATGGCCACTGGGCCTGGTCTGAGCCCAGGCCCCATTCCATATTGCCTCCATGGCATGCATGTTGGTCACTGGGACAGAGACCCCTTTGCTTGGAGCATAGCTTTCTGACTTGCCACAGACACTTAACAAAGCACCTGCATGGCCAATGGGTACTTTGAGCCCATGGCAGGTAGGTCTTTGGGTCATGGGCATGCCCTTGGTGTGACTGCAGCTATTAATTGTTCCTAGACCCCATCTGTGGATCCAATCTGTATTGGTGGACCCAAGCCATATTTGGGCTGGTTCTGATACCCGGCCCTGGGCTGCAGACTTGTTTGTGGTCACACAAGTCAGCCAACAGACCTGAATTGCTATTTTTCTGCCATTTAGGGGGAATATTGATCCATTCTGTGACTCCCCCCACTGCCATTTACTAGCATCAGAGGCATCCAGGAGGCTACAATGTGCCACATTTAAATTCTTCAGTGTGGGGTCTTCAGGAAACACTAAAATGCCCCGAATAACAATGCCCACATAGAAATGTTTCTGCTTTGGCCACACACCAGATTGACTCTGTTTCAGACCACCAATCTGATTTTCCCCTACTGGTTTCAAGAACCCATGTTAGGATTCATTGAGAGTTCTAGGATCAGAAAACAAAGTAGGCAATCAGGTAGCCAAAATGCCATGTATTTGTCTGCATACAGTACCTGGCAAAGCAAGATGTATTTAATTGATGTTTTGCTTTTGTTCGGACACCTTTAACAGAATCAGGGATTTGTTCCAAACCACACAAGAATCACGAGGCAGACCAGGCTCATTATCATCACAAAGATTTGATACAAATCTATCTGCCCAACATGTAGAAACATGCACATTTTGAGATGCCCCTATAACTAGTGACCCTCATTTGACAAAACCACACAATACTTTCCAGAAAATGCTAAGTTGGGTCTATATTCTCTTGGGAAATATTTGTGTGGATTCATCAAGTGCCACTGATAAGTTCTTCTTGTGACAAGTCCAACTTAACCATAACTTCTGAGTTTCTAATGCCAAAAATAGATGGAAGGAAAAAGTGCTATGTTGGGTATATTATTTTTATGGAAAGATTTGTGTGGATTTATCAGATGTCACCAAAAGTTCTTCTTTTAGCAAGTACAATTTAACCACAAGTTGTTAGTTAATAGGACAATAGTCGAAAAACAAGTTTTGAAGAAAGAGTTAAGGTATAGACACATGTACTATTAATTATTACACATTAAATGTTAACTCAAACTACTTCAAGTGAATGCTGTGAAGGGTGAGTTAAGCTTTTAATTTGTAGCGTGTGCCAGCAAACAATACTCACGCCACAATTTTAGATTAATAGATAGCAAAGATAGAGAAAGCTCTATTGCCTTGTAAGACAAGTCTACAGAACTACGTGTTTATTGACCAGAACAATCCCACCACAGCCGGCTACATCGACCAGACCCCCACCTATATTGGTCATGACTCCTGACCAAAATTAAACTAACAAAAATCCTTGCCATCCACACACGCCCACTCACACTGTAGAACCTCTTTCACTCAAAAGCCAACTCATCAACAGCTGTGTAAATGTATGCCATATACTGCTGCTCCCTTAATCCTTCTGCTGGTCTGTTGATCCTCCACCTCCAAATCCACTGATCTCACCCAGATAAACCACACTTCTTGTTTTCTCTTCTATCCTTAAATATCCCTCCCTTCCTAGGCATTGGCCATTTTATCCAATCTGGGCTACTCTCCTCTCCCATGGGCATATATGTGGAAACCTTAAAGAGGAGCGTAAGCCTCACCCATTCTCTCCATTCAAGATCTCTACGTGTGGCTAGAGTTGCATGGTAAGGTTGATATTCCTGTTTGATGTGTGAGCTATGCTCCAAGAGAGTTTGTCTGGCTGCTTGGCCCCATTTCCTTTTCTCATTTTTGATGACCTCGTGGCTGCGTTGTCCAAGTGCAGGCTCACCGATTTTATCTGGCAGCGCCATGCAACTCATAAAGTTGTGGCGCGGCTATGTTGTAACTTTCTCTGTCTCTCAGAAAGTGCTAATGCCATCAGTGTCCTGCATGGCTGCATGCTTGTCCTGCATTTCTCTGGCAGCTATTTGCAGCTTCCTGCTGGGTGAGCATGTCCATGGCCTCAGCTAAAATATGATTGCTCAGTAAAGAATCACCGCTGTTCCTGCGGCTCTGTGAAGCTGAGGACTACTGGTGTGGTTTCTCCCATGCACTGCCCCCTCAGGTTCCAAAGGCTGCTGCTGCACCTACTTCTGCATGGTCTCTAACAGCCTCACTGAGGAAATGGAGGTTTGAAGTCTGTGGCAGGGTGGGAAGTAAGGGCCTACCACTGTACATACTGGCGCAAGGGAGGGAGGTCAAGAGTGAGTTTGGGATACTTGATAGGTCTTCTGCTCCCCCTCTTCATAAGGCATTGTCACATCATATAAAGAAATAGATTTTCATCCACAGTAGCGTGATGAACTTTGCTTTTATTGAATGAATACTTAGACTGGACCAAGTGTTTGCACCGTAACAATAGCCTTCGCAACCTATTTAGACGTTACTTTAAAGAGATCGCACTCTTAATTAATTTTTTTTAACTTGTTTTTTCCCACTGATTTCCTCTTGTTTTATTTTTGTGTCTGTGTCCATTACAACAAAACTTGTGGCCGTATACATGCTATGTGCATATTGGCTTCTTCATGCATGGGATTGACACTAATGTTTATTCAAAGCAGTGGTTGTGTACTTGTTGCTTGTTGTCAGAGTTGCTTCCATGTGTGATCGATTTTTAAATCCATTCCGAATGTAATGTAGGCTTGTATATCCTATGCATGTTTTGCGCTTATACTGTCAGGTGTTTTGCGCTTATACTGTCAGGTATGTGCGTGTTGTTGGCTAAATTCAATAAAGGGAAGCAAAATATTGTTGCCCAACAGTCCTTGAACTCCAATGGAAGGAATGATATCACGCCAATGTTATCTCCACATTCAAATCATGAGGTTGTTCAACTCGATGTATATGGTTCAATGTAAGAAACATTGTGTTGGTTAGATTGAAATGTATGAAAAAGTAAATGAGCAACATTCCCAGCATATTTACGTAGTGATTCAAGCTTAAAGGAATAGTGCGCTAAAATGTTTTATTGTCCCAATCGTTCGGGCAATTCGTTATAAGCATACTGTGATTGATCGTGACATTTTGTCCTATGCATCTTACCTTAGTTTTCCTCACTTTTACACATGTGAAAACAACATGTTGTGCAGGGCCATCTTGTGCTAATATTATCCATGGATCGGTTGCCCTAAGTTCAAGTGCACTCGTGGCAATAAATCAAAACACCCGCCCATGAAGCTGATATCACTAGACATGCTCAGCCCTTTCCACAACGCCAATGCACTTCTCGTTTCACTGTTCTCTGTCCGCAAGTTATTGATGTGTCTCCATGGAAATGGCAGAACCCTGCTTTCCTCATGAAGTATAAACAGACCCTTTATGATCAGGCAACACTCTAGTTTCTTAGACAATAGTTACAGTGTTTAGTTTAGATCCCTTGTGGCTCGTTTCTGCTCGCTTTAGCTATCTTACTAGTACAAAGCCCCTGCAAACAGTTACTTACAGTAGCAGAACTGATTTCATTTGTTACTTGCGTTTTGGTTAAATCTTTGTTGTACAATGTCAACAATACAGCCCTACCAGTACAAGCCTGAGTATTCAGAGGAGGAACTAATGGAAAGAGAAGGCTGCCGAAACGATGGTGAATCAGACAATCGTTTGCAAGATCAATCACCCGAGCATGAGCCGCAGCCGAGTCACATAGGAGATGTTTGAACGTGGTGTACATGCAATCATTGCGAGGTTATGCCAACCGAGGTGGAGAACTGCTGCTGCCGAGAAAACTTTGGATGCTCGGCCTACATAGCCGAAAGAAGACACACCACTACTTTGCGTTACCAAGCTGCATGACTTCAGGACAGCTTGCCTCACAAGGTCTGTGTTGGGGATTATGATGGTGCTTATGCACAAACTTTGCTGAACAGTTCAGCCGCATAATCTAAGTAACAAGTATACACTAGATGTGTTGTAATTTTTGCTACCGAGACCATTAGAATTTCATGTTTTACTCCTACTGTCTCTGAATTGTGATCCATCTCTCTGCAGAAATGCAACTCTACCTTCCCCAGTGCCTCACACAGCAAGCCCATAGCAAGCCCACACACTCCATTGCCTCCCCCTGTCAGCTCCACGTGAGCATTGTTCTTACAAAAGTCCTGCCATGCCGTTGTAACAATTTGTAGTATAATTACCGAAAAGGATGTGCTCTGCAGAGAGTGTGAGACCGTGACAAGCCATATCCCAAGTCTACATTCATCTCCACTAAACTGGCTGAGCCCGCTCAACCCCAACTCTTCCAATCCAGGTGCGTTAAGAGCACCAGGGACCATGGGTTGCCGCACCCTCCATCTTTGTTATCGGTGCACTAGCAGCCAGTTGGTGGAAACTTGTAAAAAGGCCCGTGCCTGTGGTGCCTATTGTGTGTATCCAGAGGGAATTGTTATAGTTTCCACTCATTCGGTGCGTGTGCAATTTCTTATGCTGGGATTTACCCCATTGTCTTTTGCTGCGTTTGAAAAATGTAGTTCCACAAGGTTTGTGATTTTCATTTTTTCCAATCTTTTATTGTCTCGAATTCATCAATTGATGATATAATAGGTGGTGCCGACACGTGTTTCGACCTAACAGGTCTTTTTCTAGGCTACCGTTCATAATTTTTTAATAACAATGGATTCAATACATATTTGGTGCCAATGTGGTCCCAAAATCGGGCATTCACCATTCGTGATTGTGTGTATATCATGTGACATTTGTGTTTGGACATATTATGTGTGGGTGATTTAATTTCCAGTGATCGTGATATATATACAGATTCATAGTGATTTGCAGATTGGTTCATACATTTTGCAGTCAAAAACGATTATCAATACCAACCAATTAGGACCATTGCCAACCAAGCTTACAGAAATCTCTTCTTTTCTCTCCCTTAACATGTACTCAATACTGTCTATTGATAATTGTTTTTGACTGCAAAATGTATGACCCAATCTGCAAAACACTATGAATCTGTATATATATCACGATCACTGGGAATTAAATCACCCACACATAATATGTCCAAACACAAATGTCACATGATATACACACAATCACAAATGGTGAATGCCCGATTTTGGGACCACATTGGCACCAAATATGTATCGAATCCATTGTTATTAAAAAATTATGAACGGTAGCCTAGAAAAAGACCTGTTAGGTCGAAACACGTGTCGGCACCACCTGTTATACCATCAATTGATGAATTCGAGACAATAAAAGAATGGAAAAAATGAAAATCACAAACCTTGTGGAACTACATTTTTCAAACACAGCAAAAGACAATGGGGTAAATCCCAGCATAAGAAATTGCACACGCACCAAATGAGTGGAAACTATAACAATTCTCTCTCTTCCAATCCAGGGTCCCACCAGCCCGACCCCCCAGTTGCTTTCATGCTGACACTCATCTGACCCCCTTGCACTGACCATTCCAGAACACCCACCACAGCCCTAATGCCGTCCAGCAGTATATTCTCCCAAAAGCAACACAAGTCCACATATATAACTAGGATCCAAGCAAGGCAGATGGTAGATCAAACCTCTGTGGTGTGTTATAATTATTTATTTTAGAATATAGTGGCGACTTGTGCTGTAAGGGTTCCTGCCTTCATTTTACTAAGGGCAACTATGCCATTGAATTTCGGATGCACTTTTTGAAGTTGGCTGCTATACCTATCAGGTTCATTCAAATAAAATATGTATGTTTCGCTTTCACAGGTGGTACAGGCTGGTGGCCTATCGTTCGTTTGCATGGCGGCTTTATGGGAGGCTTGCATACCGCAATCGATGAGTAATACCCACCTGTGTCATTCGAGCCATTTGCAACAAATTCCCCAGTGACAGCGGACAGTACAGGGGATTTTCTCATACTGCACTCAACCTGAAGTATACAATTTATAGTTTGTTGGTGCCATCAACATCACCCAATTCAATAAAATACAACTGAGTAAATAAGGACATTTTTTGAGTTTTTCAGTGAGTCTAGAACACGCACAATCATCTATGAGAGTCATGCAAGAATGGTTGTTGCCCGGTTGGACTGTGAACGAATGGAGGCACTGAAAATAAT
Organism: Ambystoma mexicanum; assembly: GCF_040938575.1. NCBI lineage: Eukaryota > Metazoa > Chordata > Amphibia > Caudata > Ambystomatidae > Ambystoma > Ambystoma mexicanum. Next base: position 494,092,053 of record NC_090930.1, on the reverse strand, counting down.
TTGCAAAGTTGTCCCATATTACGCATTTTGATCTAGCTCCACCTTTTTCCTATGATATAGTGTGAAAATAAAATACAAAATAGGCACAGAGTGCAGAGGCACACAGGGAAATCTCCACAGTACCCAGGAGGCCAGTCCAGCACTGGTTGGTGCACTTTTGCGCTCACCTTGTCCCCATCCATCAGCCTTCCAGTATCAATGGCATTTCGCACCTATGACCATGTGCTCCTGAGGAGGCGGGGTGGGTGTGACCACTCAAGTTGTCAAACACCATGTACACTTCAAAGGCATCTTCTGCACATTAACCATTGTCCACAAGGCCTCTCCAGACCCTGTGTCTCCAGACCCCCCTCTTCAAAGCCCAGCCCCTGCAATCAACAAACATTTGTGTCCCTTCAGCATTGTTCTGGCCTTTTCGTGCTTGCCTCATGCCCCTCCACCCACCCTTACAGTATCAATGGCCTTTCGCACCGATGACCATGCGTTCCCAATGGGCCTGTGTGGGTGTGACCGCTCAAGTAGTCAAACATTGATGACAACCATGTTTGCGTTAGTGTTACAAGACATGCCCTATTGCCCTATATGCTGTATGAGTAGGACTATGCCTGTGCGCTGGAAAGGCGGGTTCAGGGCAGATATGTCTATGAACACATCATCCATTCACATACACACACACTTGTGTAAGCCTTTATAAACACCTTGAGTTTTACCTTGAGAACATTTAGGAGATCTCCTAGGTATATTGTCATCAAGCTACCTGTTCACCGGATACTTGTTCCAATGCCTGCTGAATCTGCTCATCTGTTCGCCAAAGTAAGGGTAAGTCAACTAATGACTTCCCTATGTTCATCCAACATTACTATGAACATTTATGTCAGTTACAACCAAATGTACCCAGGATTTTTTTAATGTTCATGTATCTCAAAGACTTATGCATTAGCGATTAGTACAGGTATTTTCTTCTTGATAACTACCACAATTCATCACTGTGCGCTGTGATAGAATGTGCAGTATAACAATTGTACAATAAAGTTGTCGCAGGGTTCACTGGGCTAGGTCACACAGCTTTTCTGTCTTTATTCTCATTAAACTTTAAAGACAAATCTCTGGTGCAAATTGCTTCATTCACATTCATCCAGTATTATTTGTGCGAATAGTTCATATTTCTTTATACAGATCTCACACACTTTTCAAGAATGCCATCATGTGTGGTTGTCGGTTGCACTTCTGCAAGCCATGCCAAAGTTCAGGGCACTATACTGCATGTATTCCCAAAGGATATTAATTTAATAAGAATATGGCTTAGAAATTGCATTTGTAAAGTGGAGGAGATTGAAATTAGGGCCCAGGAAATCAAGGCCGACGTGAGGGCCAATCGATTCTGCTTCTGCAGCCTGCACTTCACACAAGATATGTTTGACCAGTCAAGGTACAAAAAAAAAATGTCGACCGCAAGTTCTTCCTAAATTGCCTCCAAATGCCATCCCAACTCAATTTCTGCATACGGATGGTGAGGTGAGTAGTGTACGTTGAGTTTGTTATGTTCGTTGGTATGTAGGACGATGGTCTGCATTAATAAGTATTATCTTCCATCTGTTTATCTACATCACTGTTCTATTACCCCATTTTCCATAGTCATCGGATTCAACACTAGTGTCAAATATTTCATCTTAGTATACTTCATCTTTCCCCGCTTTCTGGAGCCTCTGACCAGTAAATGTGATCCTTGATGAAAACTTCCACAGTGTCCCTTGGAAATTATGTTTGGGAAATGTGTTGGTTGTCATATCCTTCTTCACTTAGAGCACATTGATGGAAGAACAGACCCTCACAAGCGACGCAACCACCAACATGCCTTCTATCGCAATGGTGATCTCTACCGACCCACACACAGTGAAATGTTTTAACGTTGCATAAGTCCACTTTCCAAGACCTAATTTTCCTTTTCCGTTGTACTATTTTCGTACATTGGGCTGAAAATGAAGGAGCAAGATTCTGCTTAAATTTCTTTTCCGAAATCAACATCAACCTCATACACATACCAAGTAATTATATTATGCTACTCTTTGTATGTGAATGAACTACTTGCATGTGGTATGCTTTCAATGTACACACATCAAAATGTATTATGTGCAGAACTGTCTATTTGTGCAAAGTGGCAGGTATGGGTTTGTGCACATGTGTACCATGGTATGCATTTCAGTTCAGCATGTACCTTCTTCTGAAGTGCATTTTTTGTGTTTCATTTCGCTTTTTAATCCGTATTAAAACAAGTGCTGTAATATAGGTGGATGGTGGAACTTCGACTACTATCTCGTCATCCTTTGGAACAGGTTCACAGCTTGTGGTATTTCTATTCACATTTCACTTTCAAGAATCACAGTACATCCAAAATTCGATATACTTTGAGACATAAATGTATGTAACCATGCATTGTTTAAACCTTTTCTGATTTTGGTTGTAACGTTGCACTCCCCCTTAATGCAGAACCGTTACCAAGGACACATTAAAAAGCAAAATACTTTGCAGAGCAACATTGCAATCACTATGTTTTACAGGGTGATCCAAATCAAGTCCATGTTTGAACTCGGATGGCTATCAGGTGAAATATGAACTGAATGTTATGATCAAGTCACGTACAATCTTTTCAAGGTTTTATTCATACTAACATTCTATTTGTGTTGCGACAGCAAACCTTACAGTATATGGGTCAAAGTCTATGTAAAATACTTAGCTTGGAGGTGCTCTGTCGAATTCAAAATTTTATTGTGCACTTCGGCTGACGTATTGTTTTGTATATAACTCTATTCATGAAATGTACTCCAGATGTGGACTTAGAAAAGGAGCATGTAACTGAGGTATACATATATGAAGTAAAATTGGGCATCACATTGCATTATGAATACATTTCAATTATGTCGCTATCTTTTCCAGTCCATCTAGTTGTTTTTGATTTGTAGATATGTACTTATGTTTGTTTGCTTTGAAATTAAATTTGCTGTATTAAAACCATATAAAACATTTTTTTGCAGCTTGATGTCATGGTCTGCAAAGAGAAGGCCACTGTTCTTTGAAGCAAATCAAGAAACGAAGGGTAAAGAACGTACCCGTTTGTTTTGCACAAGCTTTAGAGCAGATGTTTTAGTCTTTCTAGGTTTTTAGTTGAACGATCCTATGTTCTGAATGTGTGCAATACATTCAGCATCTTCTTCAATTTATTCTTTTAGAAGCCCAGAAGTAAGAGGAGTATACAGTCCCATCCATCGTTTGAAACCAAAGATGTCACTTGCCAAACAGATTTCACATTGAAGCAACTCATATGTTAGGCGCAGCGTGGTACAGTCAACTAGCACACTAGTTATGCATTTGTCCAGTGGCCGGAAAAAGAATGGAATGTCACATGCAACCCTTACAAAGTTAGCCTTGACCATTGCTACTTTGTGCAAGGTCCAACACATGAAAATGAAGAAAGTGATGATGCATTGCAACTGCTTGCCAACCCCTACACACAATCTACACCCGCTAAAAATGTTCTACCAAAATCATTCAAAGTTATCTGTTTCTACAATTCATGTTGAATTATCATATCATGAACTGACGGAGGTTGAAGCTTCAATGAAATTGACTGATGATCTTGCACAAGATCTCGACTTCAGTTTGCCAAGTCTTGAGGATTTGTCCACCACCATCGACTCAAAAAATCAGTACTGCAGGACGATTGGCTACTAAAGGAGCAAAAGTACATTGTGTTTGATAGCTGCCTGATAGAGATTGTACACATGCTCAAATGTGAACATACAATTGGGTCCAAGATATGCAGGGAGCCATTGGTGAATATGTCTCATGCATTACAAGGCACCAACCTGAAAATCCAAGCAACTTATGTCCACCTCCATAGTACATGCACATAGTCTGCTGAACTGATGCTCGGCAAAGTGCCAGCTGGAAATGTATTTTGTTCAGCAGCTTTACTGTTCAGCGGATCGACTTTCAGCAAGATTTCCAGTGTTTGTCAGTTTGTGGGTCTTGAGTTACTTGCTAAAATTCAATACTACAAATACCAAAGGGAATTCATATTCCCTGCTATTAGTCAGGCTTGCAATGTTGAACAGATGTCAATGGACAGCACATTCTCTGGCAAATGTTTATGGTTAGCTGGCGACGGACAGTGTGCCAGTCTTGGAATTTCTGCAAAGTACTGCGCTTACCACTTTCAAGACATGGAAAGTAAAAAAAGTGTGAGTTATGTCGTGGTGCAGGTGTTTGAATGTTCAGCGTCTGTTGCCATGGAGAAACATGGTTTCATCAAATCCATTCAACTTCTGCAATCCCGGGGACTGGAAATAGAAGGCCATGCGAGAGCAATTTCCACACATACTGCATCAATTTGATGTATGGCACGTTGCAAAATCAATCAATAAAAATTACAGCTGCACGGGAAAAAAAGGGTTTGGAAAACCTTATATAATGGTGTCAGCCCATCAGCAAGTATCTTTGGTGGAACTCCAAAACGTGTGATGGATCTGTGGAAATTCTACTTGTCAAATTACGTTCATTGATGCACCATTATACCAACGTACACGCATGGACAGCAAACCAACATTTCCACGAATGTGCACATGGACCGTTGTCGAGGGAGGAGGAACGGAAGAAGAAGTGGTTGGTGCCATGTTCACCTCCACACAAAGCACTTGAAAAGATTGTGCACGATAAAACGCTTTCGAGAGACCTAAAGGTGTGAACGGTATGGAGGTGCGAATGAGACTAGCTGTACTTTCCCATATCAACAACATTCAAGCGAGAACTTCGGGAAAATTGGGGGTGCCACGTTACTACAAGGCCTTTACAAAACAAAGGCAACAATGGGTGACCAAGCCAACATACAAGGAAATGGATTTCGAATTTGTCAAAGATCTGACATTGCCTGTGTTGGCCAGGCATACTCATGGACTGGAAGCTGATTTTGTTGTCAGGACCCACACAATGCCACAAAACATTGCAAACAAGCCTTGTCCTCCAAAATCCGAACTTGTCGTAATGAGTAGTTCTAGATTCAAATGATTTGTAACTCTATGTAAAATGTGTTCATGTTAAAATCTGGAGGTGTTATCAATGCCAAATCATAAATGGCAAAAAATAAAATGTGAATTCAAAAGAAACTGTAATTGAATATTACACCCCTTGGTCAAACTTCCCTTTATTAAATGTGATATCCCGCATCAGAGTTACTGGCTTATACTGTGCTTAGTATCTGAGTTTCACTACATCATACAAATATATTGTCCAGTTCATTCTAGTATGTGATTCCTTACTACAACAAAAAAAAGTCACTTAAGTTCTCTCAGTACAGAGTGAAAGTTGGTGCCTTTGTAAAGGCCTAGACAGAACCAGTGCTCTAGACACAGTGAGCATCTGGATGAAGGGGAGATCATTGGAGGCACTCTGCTCCGGGATAGCAGACAGACAGTCAGAGACATTCGATTTTGGCTTTGTTATCCTGTGCCACCCAGGTATTCTCAGCCTTCTGAAAACTGATCCGATGCCAAGGGCACATCCTACTCGAATAATGGGAACAAATTCTTCAAAGCCTCATGCCCCTTCATGACTTGACAAAGACATCCCAAGAAGAACCGTTTTTTTCATTCAGCGACACAATCATGCACTTTCAACAGCTACTGCAATTTTAAAAACATGTTTGTTGACACACTGCTCAGGGATGTGCTATGTCACCTGTCTTGCATGATGGTTACAGAGAGGGCTGACCAATGTGCCTTTTGGAACGCCACAGTACCAGTAATGACATCACACACAGTGGGCCTCATTACGAGTATGGAGGTAGCCATGCCGCTAAAAGCGGCATGGCTACCACCATATCGGGTACTAGGTCCGGGTCCCACAAAAGGGGACTTACCGGGCCATTCCAACCTTGGAGGGCCCAGTAAATCCCATTTGCGGGACCGAGACCCGGTACATCCCCATTCCCATTTGAGCCCCCATAGGGCTCAATGGGAATGGGGAGAATGCTAACAACGGGCCCGTTAATGATGGGTCCGTTGTTAGCATCCTGGACTGCTAGCGGGTCCCGCTAAGGATGCCTGGTCTGACCAGGCATTCCTTAGCGGGACTCGCAGCAGTCCTCGTAATAGGGCAGTCCGTAATGAACAGTGCCGGTCCCTTACCGGCATCGTTCATTAAGTAGCCGGCAGGGTCCTAATGAGGCCCAGTGTCTGAACATGCACCGTTCATTGGTAAAACAGTGTACATAACAGTATTATATAGGGGGTGGAAGGCTACAAATGTGTTTTCGTTCATCCGGCTATAGATTGCAGCGTGTGGAAGCTGGGATCATCTCTTCATGTAGTTAATGCTAAGGTCTATCTAACTCTCACAAGTTACATTGCAAAAGACACGATAATATGCTAGAACCGGCTACTCTATCAACAGGTAATCCACTTTGTTCAATGAAACAGTTCTGGAGGAGGGTGAGGTTGGCTTTATTTGGAATTTCCTTTGAGGGCTGATATACACTTGTGTGTTGCATCAACACACACAATTCGTGACTGTTGACACATTAACGTGGCATAACATATCTTTACATGGATGTTTTAAGCAGTCCTTCCTGTTCTGAAACACTGTACCACATCAATGCCTTTTCATTTTTTTCCCGCATTCGTTGCCGAAATTCAAAGCTAAATGTCTCTGCCTTTGATTGCTCGGACATAAGTTGTGGGGAATAGAAAAAAAAAGATAACTTAGAATATATTGAGAGCGGACATACCACAAGTTAGTGTGAAAGTGTGTGATGTATCGTATAGAGCGACAGAAACTAACCATGGAATTTCCAGAAATTATGTAAATTCAAGTTTACATAAAATCGTTATTGGGATTAAAAACAAGTAGGGTGCTGTATGCATAATAACTAATTGACAGTGGGGTAAACATTATCTATGTGCACTGTGATTGCTTTTCGAACAGTAATCTTGCAAGCTCCGTTATAATGACATCTGTCCAGGCTACAAGCTGAATGGTTGCTATGTTTGTTCTTTGTTTTCTCCATGTGGTTCTCCATCCCATTTGGAGCTATACCTACTTCACAGCACTCCAATTGTACGCAACTCATGCTCTCAGGTAGTACACCTTATTTTCATTCGTGTGTTAAATATTGGTTGTTTTGTGCTAATGGTTAGGTTACAAACATTTATGAGTTATACGGTAACATGTATATTAAAATAAAGAACGGCTACTGAAATGTATTTTTATTGTGTTTTGTTCACAGATGCTTTGTACCGTACTGCCCGTGCCATAGCTTCCAGGTGCCAGCCAATGGTTTCTTCAGTCAACAATGGAGGATTACCATAAGCATTTTTCTTTTGGTCAGCGTTATGTGGGACGATCAATATGGTCCTATATGTCCATTGGCGTTTCCGGCAAAAAGAATCAACATGTCAGCATTCATGATGTAGCAGTGTGGAGGAGCAAGAGCATGGGGCTTCAAAGTGAAAAAAATATATGTCTTCTCCCACACGGAGCACCAAGTGGGTCATTTAATTGTTTTGCTGTTGTGCCATATCGAAACACAAGGACAAAGAATATTGAGCATTTATCGTAATCTGCGTAGCTCAAGAGTCATGCGATGGTCGTTCGCTCAAACTTACCGCCAAAATTAAAAAATCTTTTGTTTCCTGGAGTTTATAATTTCTTGTGAACATTCTTTTAACAATAATAGCAATTTCAACATTGCAGACTATTGTTGATGTATTATTGACATATTCTATATGCAAATGCTATTTAGGGCAAGACAGAGAAGGTGCGCTCTGTGTGAGGATGTTTGTGTTTATCTTGTGTTTGTCTTCCTGTTTCTGCGGGTGTGGGTGATGATGTGGAACATTGGGCTACGCTGGCCATGAACATAATAAAAATAGGTGGAGCAGAGCGTTGGGACAAGTGATGTCAGCTTCAGCGGCGGTTGTTTTGATTTATTGCCATGAGTGCACATGAACTTAGGGCGATCGATCCATGGATAAGATTAGCACAAGATGGCCTTGCCCAACATGTTGTTTTCGCATGTGTAAAAGTGAGGAAAACTAAGGTAAGATGCATAGGAATTTTTTTTATGATCGATCACAGTATGCTTTTAGCGACTTGCTCTAACAATCGGACAATAACATTTTTGAGCACCCTATTCCTTTAACAACACATTTTGGCAGACAAATATAAATGTCTGCAGCCTTTCTTATGTTCCCAAAATGCTTTTTCATTTTATTCAAAGCTGGCTGCTGCCTTTTGAAAATGAGTACAATAAAAATTCAGTAGACAGTTCATCTTGGAATGATCACCTTCAACGAGAAAATAATGTGTACGGTTGTTCTTGGTTTTTATAATATGTTTTGTGTTAGTGTTAGATTGGCTTCAAACATTCCGGGTCGAGCAAAAATATGTATGTAATATGTATACCCGACTTGACAATAGTGCCTTTACATGTATGTTATGATGACCATTCTAATAAAAATGCTTTTTTGGAAGGTTTGTAACTTTGGTGTTCATAGACAAAAGTAAATAGTCTGTTTCCACAATGTTAATACTGGAAAAGTGTTCATTCCCTCAACCATTGGTTGTGAGCAAATGATCTGCATTGACAAAACGGTTCAAAAGACAATATCATTCTTCCTGACAGATTTCTCACCCATTTGTGTATTTTAGGAAAGCATTAAAATGTAGTATGTATAGGGGGATTTACCGCTAAGAATTCTGCTCTTTTACTTGAGATGTTTCCTAACATTAATGTAGTATTTTAAAGGGCTTTTATGGCAGCTCTGATGTTATACGTGGGATCCAAGCTCTTTTCACGTGTGCATATTTGATTTAGTTGTTAGTATACTTAGGTTTAGCAGACTTTTTTATTTAGTGGCCAACAGTGCTTTGTTTGACCGCTTTTTTAATGACGATCGAACTATATTCCCAAAGCTTTTCTAATGCACCCATTTCCTTCTTCCATATATGTCATTTTCAATAAACCTTGGCCTGTAACTTCGCTATTTGATGCTTTATTGTGTTTATAAAAACGTTTGTAGCAGCGTTGCTTCCTAGCTTGATTTGCACTACATAAAACCCAATTGCAAATACAAATACAAAAAAGGCAGGATTAGTCATATTAGAAATCTTTTAGAATGAAACTCTTTGTGTGTCACTATTTCACCATCCATTGTAGGATTCCTTTGGAAATCTAAATTGAAATGAAAACTTGTAAATAACACTTGACATGCTACATGATACATTTTTTCAGGATGCAGTGTAAGTATAAATGTCAATCCTTGAGATAAACTTTCACTTCATTCTTTGAAATTTGTCTGACAGATCTATTGCTAGATTTTTTTTGTCGTGATTGTTTCCTTGATTTCATCTTAATCTTGTTTTTCTAAAAAAAGATAATGTTTTGTTCCTACAGTTATCCAATGATTGAGATGTACAGGCTTCTTACAAGAAACCAGCTTGCACGATTCCCACTGCTGCCTTCTATTCAGTCACAGGCCTCATCATGAGTTGGACTGTATCCCAGCGGTATTACTGCCAGCATACTGCCTGAGCAAATAGCGCTATCGCCAATCAATCCAGTGGTATTACCGCCGGATCACGGGTTTGGCAGTAGCAATAATTCCCCATTCTCCCCACCGCCAGCAGTAATTGCGCAAAAAATTGGCATTTTATTGGCATATTTAACCCAAGCTCAGAGTGGGGGGTAATGCTGCCAGGGCCATTTGAGATGACTGGTGCATACCCTTTAGCCTTTCCACTGGCACAGAGACCATTGAGCATCACCATAGGCCATGCCCAGTTGGCGCACTGGGGGTCTTTGAGAGGGCCATCGCATTTCCAATAGACATTTGCCAGGAAATATGTCCACTGGACATGTCCACAGGTCATGTCTAGTGGGCCCTTAAGGTCTCTGTTTGGGCAGAATTCAATGTTTGTGTGTTCTGTTTCCCCATTTTCTGAAACACCTAATCCTTTTGCTTTTTTTCCTTTGGTTTGTAGGATCTCTGACCTATTTTTATGATCAGATGGATTGCTACTGAAGTCTTCCTGCCACTAATACCCCTTTTGAGTATAAGGTTCTATGGTATCCCGTATGGCTCTCATTACAGTGCTGCTTTTTCAGCACACCATTTTGGTCCTAGGGTCATGTTAACACTCTATCTTGGTTTACGAAAGCAGGCTGGTGGCAGATGTAATTTAGTTTTGGCTTCACCAGTGGTGCAGCTAGTTTTACTGCATTAGTAGCCCAATATACAGTTTTCAAAGCCATTGGGATACTAATACTAATGACATTACTTAAGTCTTGCTCTCAGCCATTTTGTTTTTTGGGCCACCCTGCTGTTTTAGGTAACCACAAGGCAGACCTAAAATGGGTGTTGTGCAAACATGAGCATACTAGGAGCCCAGCCATGCACCCTCAGTTGTTTTTTGGGCTGGTGTGCCATGGACCCTGCCCCTAGAAAGACAAATGCACAAAGTGTCTGGGTGGACTTGAGTTTTATGGTGGTTTTTAGGCTTAGCTTGATAGGCTGGGCACCAAAACCTTTGTGTGGCTGACCTTTTGTGTGATTTGAATGCTGGCTTAGGCCAGCCCATGAGGGAAAGAGTATACCTATGTGAGACCTTGCCTCTTCCTCATTTATGTTCGTATTTAAGTATTTTTACATACCTGCTTCGAAAGGATTTTTGCATTAAAGTGATTGCTGCTTTTATGGAGCAGGCATGGTTATAGGTGCTGAGTCCTGTTTCTAGGTCCTTTCCCTGAGCTTTGGTTTTAGTTTTTCGCTTCTGTACATCCATCTTGAGCTGTCCTCATCCTTCCCTCAATGGACGGGTGGATTTCCTGTGCTGAGATAATTGCTGGCTTTTTACTGATGTCTTCCAAAATTGTCGTGCTATTCAAGTCGCCTTGAGGTCAGAAGCTGTCACTACCCAACCTCTCCTGTTTCTCTCTCCTGTCCTGGGTGGCTTTGATCAGGTTTTTCTTCACATGGCTGTTTTATGCTGGTGGGTTGCTCCTCTTTACTCATTGGGCAGTCCATATCTGCTACGTTGGGTTCCACTGTCTTCCTGGGTCCTTCATTAGCATTGTTTTCACTTCTGGGTGGTGGATAACGTTCTCGGGACAGCCAATTGTTCTTCTTTTGGGTTGCCTAGGTCATTGTTGTTCGGGATGCATGTTCCTGGGTCTCTGGATCATGTAACTTGATCTGCAGCAGAAAACATTTAGGGGCCGATTCATGGAACAAACGTGCGCCGAAAATCCATGCGCAAGCAGGCGCAAGGGAGCGCAAGCGTGAGAAACGCAGCGCACACGCACGCGTGCGATTCAAGGAAAACGCTGCGCGTGTTTCCCGCTGTCCGTGCGCCCAATCCAGCCATGGCGCATGCAGGCATACACGGCGTGCGCTACGCGCACAGCAAAAGCGCACATAGCGCGGCGCACACAACTAAAAGTGGGCGGAACAGTCGGCGTAACACGCGGAATGGGGAACAACGCGTGAAAAAGAAGGCGTAACTGAAGTACTGCATGGAACTACACGGAGCTCCCACACGCACGCGAACAACCCGCATTCATGGATCCGAATACGGGAAACCCGCGCACGGCAAAAGACGCGCACAGGCGTCAACGCATCTGCCACACCAAGGCAGGCGGAAGCGTCCCCGCGCACAGCATAAAAGTGCGCGCAAACAACAAACGCGTATATACAGCTACAATGAATGCCCCATTTGTCGCAGCACTGATCGTGGGACACCGCAGGAGGAGGAGAATAGCCAGGGCACGCATTTTCGCACCACGGACAAGCCTTTTTGGGATGCCTGACGACCAGGTCTATGGCAGGTATAGGTTTCCACCCCATATCATCCTAGACCTGGTCAGGGAGTGGGAAGATGACCTTACACCCCCCACCCTTTGCTCCAAAGCATTGAGCCCCTTGGAGAAGCTGCTCAATGTCCTGCATTTGTTGGCCACTGGGTCATTTCAGCGGACCACTGCCATAGTGGGGGGGGTCTCACAGGCCACGCAGTCACGCTGCCTACACCAGGTACTGGCAATCATGACAGCGCGCCCCTCAGTCCGCAGGCACATATACATGCCCAGAACACCCGCAGAAAGGCAGGCCGTTGTCCTGGATTTCTTCAGGGTTGCACACTTCCCCAAAGTGCTCGGTGCCATAGATTGCACCCATGTGGCCCTACGTCCACCTAGGGCCACTGAGCACATCTACCGAAACCGCAAGCACTGGCATTCCATCAATGTACAGGTGGTATGCGATGCAAAGGGAATCATCACCTCTGTCTATGCAAACTACCCTGGCTCCACCCATGACAGTTTCATATACAGAATGTCCGCCCTGAGCCGGGCCCTGGAAGCTGGGCAGCATGGCGACACATGGCTCCTAGGTCAGTACAAATGCCCTTGCACATGCATGCAAGTCACACACAGACAAATATCCAAACCCTAATAATCTCAACTATTATCACCTCCCGAGGGGACAGTGCCTACCCTCTGAGCAACCACATGATGACGCCAATCCGGAACCCCACCACACCACCCCAGGTAAGATACAACGCCGCCCATATTGCAACCAGGGCCATAGTGGAGCGCACATTCGGAGTGCTCAAGTCACGTTTCCGCTCCCTTGACCGCTCTGGTGGGCAACTACTCCATGCACCACCATTAGTGTGCAGGATCATTGTGGCAGCATGTGTCCTGCACAATGTTGCAACACGGCAGGGCGTCCCGGTGGACATGGTGGTGCCCCCACATCCCCAACCACAGGCACAGGCGCTGCCCATGGGAGGGGACAGGGCACGTGGCGAGGAAGCCCGGACCCAGCTTGTGGCCACATTTTTCACCTAAACTCCCACCCCTGCGGAGTGCACACAGGCCTGGCACATACCAGGTGACAATCGATGATGACAAAGAGACAGTCAACTGTCACAACCCTACCACCCTGAGATAGTTGCCATGGAAATGCCACATCGTCTGAATCCCTAGCTACTTAAACACAAGCTATCCCGTGTGACCAAAAGGCACACATATGACATAGGACATGATATGGCCTATACACAAGTATTTCAAGGTGGATGAGGCAGGGAGGGGGAACAAGGCAAGACAGACAACGGTACTACTAGGCCAGGTGTCATTGAGATTGTGCAAGTGCAGGGGTAGGGGAAGGGAAAAGTGCAAGGGGAAGGGGGGGTGGGGAGTGCAGTACAGGGGAAGTAGCCCAAAAAAAAATACATAGGTCGGCTGGTGGCAACTGCAAAGGTAAGTGCAGACAAGTGCTGGGAAGGGTGGGCTGTAGGGATAGAGAGACAGTACCGCAGTGCAGGGGTTGCCAGGGAGGCAGTGCAAGTGGAGAGTGGCTGGGCCAGGGACCGAGGTCGGTGAGAGTGGCCCAGTTGCAGCTCCAGTGCAGTTCCAGTGAAGAATTCTGCAAGGGAGAGTCAGAGAGAAAGCAGAAGCAAAGAGGAAGGTCTTGAGGTGCTTCCAGAACTGGAGATGGTTCCCCTCAAGTTCAAGTGAGGCAGGAAGGCTGTTCCAGAGGGAGGGCCCTGCCGCGGAGAGAGATCTACCCCCAGCTAGTTGCTCTGAGAAGCGGATGACCCTGACATGCAAGGTGTGCATCACACACACCTTCAAAACAGGCCATGGCCATCACTGTCATGTCACTCAAACCCTCCCAAACCACAACATGACATGGCAAGCAATACCCATACACCAACACAGTAACGATAAGGTACACATTGCCATGTCCTAAATGTACAGTGGCATCAGACAATGATGCCTGACCCGAAATCAGATGAAATGACAGACCAACAAAATCTCCCACCCAAAATAAGTCATTTCCAAATGCATTACAAGAGTCGTAGACGTAACATAACAATGAATGCTTGTCTACATGCACATTGTGCATTGCAAAATCAACACTGCAGCTCATATGTGCAGTGTCCTACTCCTGCAACACACTTCTCAGTGCACAGCACAGTGAACAGCCATTGTGTGTGATGGTGTGATGTACACCCTGAGCATCACATCTAAGTGACAGACCACATCAAACAGCAAATTAGGCATTCACAGGATCCATAATCGGTCACAGAACATGTGCTGCAGGGACACAGTGGGCACCAGAAGGCAAACAGTGTACACGTGGATATGCAAGGGTGGGAGTACATGTAGTGCATCAGAGTGCAAGTGTGTGGTTCTGCAAGGACATGCACTCCACATATGCATGTGCACTCAAGTGACCATTAGTGTTCTCTACACATCACATGTGAACATTCACCATGCGTACACCCCAGCATGTCAAACCACAACTATCCCCTCGCACCTGAAAGGTAAACACAGCACATGAACAGGCATTGATCAACAGAACACAACATGTACATAGAATACCACCATTACAATGTCAGAGTTCCCATCACACTGCAGGGCAAGGCAACTATCAACAACAACCCCCCCCCCCCTCACAAATGAGCATGACCCACTGAACAACTGCACCTGGCTCATGGAGCCTTCAAACCTCAATTCCACCTGGCCACAGGATCACCTTTACCCTTCGTCACCATCTCCCACCTTGTGTGTAAAAAGGTGCCTGCACCCTCATAATCAATGTCCAAAATCACAAAATACAAGCCAGAACACCCTCCAGTAGATGACTTGACGTAGCAGTACCTCACAAAGGCCAAGTACTACCACAATGATGCAACAACCAAGGTAGCACAGTAAAACAATGTCACGACAGGATGTGAAACATGTGTGGTACATGACATAGGATGATGCACCATGAACGGATGTGTACTGTCACAGGTCCCTTGTACAGGCGCGGGAGTGTCACGAAACAACCACCCCCACCATGTCCCGGGTGCCTGCAAGGTCAAATTCACACAGGCCCCTGAGACCCTGGTGGGGAAGGAGGTTCAGGGATATGCAGTCGGGACAGGTGTTGACACACTGGATGACTGGAATCAGTGGCAGGAGAGGGGAGGAGGAATGACATATGAAACTAGGGAATGCACGAAAATGTACTACCTGCATGAACACATACACAATCCAAACAAACTTGGACATCATTGTCATGGCCTTCTGTAGTCCAAGCTCAGGAGTGGTACGAACCAACCACCCCCTCTAGGGTTTTGGCGCCTGCAAGTTCGGGGCTTACACAGGCATCCGCAACCCCAGCGGGGAAAGAGGGTCAGGGAACGTTGCTTGGATAGGTACGGGAAGCAGGAACACCGGGTAGAGGGTACAGGGTTCAAAATTGCATAGGATCACGGGTGATTAGGGAGAAAAAACATACCAAATTGAACCACACATACATCCATGCATTAGTACACTCCCCAGCAAGCCTATGCAGAGCAGTTCAAAAGAAAAACAACAAGACACTTAGCTCTGGTTTTGAGTGCTGGCCTCCTGCCTGCGCACTCTCAGGTCCGGTTACAGGAGCACTGCAATGCTGCAAAGAGAGCCACAGTCAACAACCTGTACGTGCCAATTACACAAAAACACAACACCAAACATGCCCCATAGCAACAAACTACTCTATAAACAGACAATCTGGTGTAGATGCTTCGTACCCATATATAACATCACCCCTGTGACGGGTCATACACAGTCAATGCAGTAAGTCAGCCGCTGGTGGGTGCGTGGCAAATGGAACACCAATGTGTCACAATTCACACAACATGCAATGTTCCCTGGGTAAGCAGACAGACCCATATAGCAAGCCATGACTTCAGAGCAAGTTGCATACCACCATGACCGAAACAAAGTTGGCAGTGCATTTATCATAAAGTACATGGAAAAGACATGCACTGCACCCGAGTATGTCCCTTGCTGTATGTCCCTGTGAGCTGCCCCTTTCCATGTCTCGGAAGGCTACATGGTTGATACAAGTGCCTCAATGGACCTTGGTGTACCGGAGGGTATGTGCCACTGCCCCTGCATGTGTCCCAGACAACCCTACTATCAACAGCCATCAGTTCACCAACACATCTGAGCTGCATTGTGTGCTTCAACACCAATATTCGTCTAAGCGCACCCTCAGTGCTGTGACTAAGCCTGCATGTGCAACTCGCCTGGTGCAAGCTTTGCTGTGTTGTGGCCCCCCTGTGCTGCTCACCTTGCCTGGGGTTCCTTGGAACATGTCAGCAGTTCTAGGATGTGGGTCTGCAATCCCTGTGCCTCTGCTTGTGCACACATGTGCATGTGGGCACCAACAAACGGGTCCAGAATTCCGTCGTCCAATGGGCATTGTCTGCTGGCAAAGGTGCTCTGGAGGCTCATCCCCCTGCAGAAAGGGCATGAAACACATGATTAATGCTTCAAAGTCATCTGTGTGTGTCTCATCAGGCATCTCATTACTTGACCATGTCAGAGAGTCACATCACAAATCACACCATCAGTCCGTCTTTCACATCCAAAGTGTGGACACTATCTACAGCATGAATTGCAACAAGCATGAGTACAGGAAAGATATGAAACATACTACACAATGCATAGCAATCAATGTACACATTAATCATGATACACCCCATCTAGCAAAAGCTGAACAGTGGACAATAACACCAAAATCATCCCCACTAGGGGTGTCAACACAAGTCACACAGCACCAGACATGCCACAGATATGACAGTCCAAAGCCCTTGTGTAATATTCTGTAACACCGAACCATCCTTGCGAGCCCATGGATAAGGGAGGCAGGAGTGGCATATGTGAGTCAAGGACCCCAAGCAGCAAACACATACACAAGACAAGCCTGAAGGGCCCAGCTGGAACAGACAGTGGATGCCTTCAAAAGCCACAAAGCACCGCACCGTCACATGAAAGCACAATAGACTAGCAATTTTAAACTAAATC
Organism: Ambystoma mexicanum; assembly: GCF_040938575.1. Classification (NCBI taxonomy): domain Eukaryota; kingdom Metazoa; phylum Chordata; class Amphibia; order Caudata; family Ambystomatidae; genus Ambystoma; species Ambystoma mexicanum. The sequence goes on along the minus strand of NC_090930.1, from coordinate 494,075,153 downwards.
AACTATTAACTAATTACACTAACAATGGAAAACCTACATTACCTAATTAAACTAACTATCAAACAGAAACTTAACTAACTAAACTAAAAGAAAAATCAAAAATGGCCACATATGACCCGGGGGGGAGGGTAGGCACCCAGGAAGGGGAGGTACAGAGTGCTGCTCAACATCCACATGCGATGATGCTGAGCCAAAAAAAAAACCTCCATGGGCTCAACGCCTGCACAGCCCGACCTATGTGGGAGATAGATGGTCGTCCGAGTCTGGCTCATCCTGTAAAGGAGGACGTGGCACAGTAGCCTGTCCACGC